>NC_086098.1:146423310-146723310 GCF_963921235.1 Mobula hypostoma
CCAAGCCACGCACACAACCTGCAGGAGGAACTCAGCAGGCCAGGCAGCATCTATGGAAAAGAGTAAACAGTCGACGTTTCGGGCCGAGACCCTTCACCAGGACTCTTTTCCATAGATGCTGCCTGACCTGCTGAGTTCCTCCGGCATTTTGTTTGTGTTTCCTAGTGAGGTATAGCTGCTGACGTGCTTTTTCCGTGGCTGCATCCTCTCCTTCCACATACTTCCCACTGTCTGTCATGGGCCTACATTACCAATGTAGCTTTTCTTGCCTGTAATAATCATGCATTTCACTGCTCCCAAGGAGTTTGAGGTGGAATTGAACTATTTTCTTCCTTCTTCTCATCCCCTACAAGATAAACCGCTTGCTGGCAGTCAGGTTTGTGGAATCACCTGCTATGGCGACCACATTTTACAAGACTAATTCCACAGGAGTTCTTGCCACTTGCAAATTCTAAAGTTATGATGATGGATAAGTTTGAGATGTTTCCCCAGGATATGCTTTAGTATGTTCCTCACTAGCTCTGTCACAAAAAATCGCAGCTGCTTGAAGTTAAATCCATTACGATCCAGACTCTGCTGGCAGCTTGTTATCACATTCAGTCTGTTTCCTTTGCTTTTTCCGATGGTGCTACGACAAGGACCCTGTCACTTCCATCTACCAAATGATCCCGTCAAGAGCAGATAAAGGCTGTCAGATAAAAGAATCAATATGTTGCTTCAAAACGTTTGTGGTACAGTTGCTACTTGGAAGGATGTGTGGGAGGAGGAGGTGTGATCACCCTAAGGTCAATAGCCCACGGTGTCAGTTAGCCACCCAATCAGGGGCACAGGTCAAGGATTAGGTAGAAGGGTCTAGTGCGAGAGTGAGCCCAAACTGCCTGCCTTCTGACAGGATTGTAGGCACAGCCAGCATTCTCCATGAAAATTATCAGCTGGATTCAAGATTGCTTAATGTCATTCCCTGTACACAAGTGGAAAAGAGAACAAAATAATTGATACTCTAGATCCGATGCAGCACAAGAAAACACAATAAGATTAAAAAACAGAATGATAAGAAGCAAAACACAGTGAATATAAATACATAAGAAATCTTATATATAAAGATTGATTGTATGTCCATAAAGTGACGCTGGGCACAGGAGTGTCTGTACATAAGTTGACTCTGACAGGAAATGATGAAGTAGTGATGGTTGGGGGTGTGGAGGGATGGGTTAGTGGGTGGAGGTGTTGATCAGCCTTACTATTTGGGGAAAGTAACTGTTTTTGAGTCTGGTGATCTTGATGTGGATGCTACATAGCCTCCTCCCAGATGGGAGTGCAACAAACAGTCCATGAGCAGGGTGGGTGAGATCCTTCATGATGTTACTGGCACTTTTCTGGCACCTTTCTGTATAAATATCCTTGATGGTGGGTAAGATGGTGCTGGTGATGCCTTGGGCATGTTTGGCTACCCGTTGTAGAGCCTTCCTGCCTGCCGCAGTGCAGTTTCCGTGCTGTGCAGTGACGCAACTTGTTATGATGCTCTCTACTGCGCATCTGTAGAATGACGTGAGTATGAATGTGCAAAGTCCGGCTTTCTCCAGCCTCCTCAGAAAGAAGAGGTGTGACTATTGTTGAGAACAAATAAAAATCCACCTTTTCAGTTGTCAGTGAAACATCTGCACCAGAAAACCAAGTAGACAACTTTGCTTAAACTACTTAATTTATACATGTGCTTTGGAATCTTCTAAAATGTACCTGGTTATCAGGAAGCATATGCCTGCAGGAGTGTTCAGCTGCTGTCAGGCCTCCACGTGATTTGAGTATTATGCTTGATGTTGATAAAGTATCCTGAAGCTAGAGGAAGACAACGGTGACTGATGATCTTCGAAAGCATCAAGAATTATGATTTTAATCATTTGTGGGTAGATAAACTCATATTGTATATACATGGATATAAAAGGAAGAAAGGTATGTACTCAGTTGTCACTTTATTAGGTACTCCTATACACCTGCTCATTAATGCAAATATCTAATCAGCCAATAATGTGGCAGCAACTCAATGCATAAAAACATGTAGACATGATCAAGAGGTTCAGTTGTTGTTCAGGTCAAACATCAGAATGGGGAAGAAATGTGATGTAAGTGACTTTGACTGTCGAATAATTGTTGGTGCCAGATGGGGTGTTTTGAGTATCTCAGAAATTGCTGATTTCTTGGTGATTTCACACACAACAGTCTCAGAATGGTGCAAAAAAACCCCAAAACAAAACAAAAAAAATATTTCAAGTGAGTGGCAGTTCTTGGGCCGAATACACCTTGTTGATGAGAGAGGTCAGAGGAGAATGGCCAGAGTGGTTCAAGCTGACAAGAAGTTGACAGTAACTCTGTGTTACCACAGTGGTATGCAAAAGAGAATCTCTGAATACACAACACATCGAACCTTAAAGTGAATGGTCTACGGCAGCAGAAGGCAATGAGCATATACTTGGTGGCCACTTTGTTAGGTACAGGAGGTCTGTGATAAAGTGACCACTTAGTGAACAGCAAATAATCTCATCAGACTCTTAATTAGAGCATGATCAAACAAGCTTCAACAGTACCAGCTTGTGGATTCTTCATGCTATTTTTGACCATAAGGTTTTAAAAACTATTAGATGAAAAATATGCCGTGTGCCAAATGATTTTGGCTCGAGATTTAGCAATGGTGCAGGATTACTTTGCATTACAGATGGCTTGTGTTAGAGTATTTATATAGGAGCAATCTACCTACGTAACAGGAGGTGAACAATATCACTCAGCATTTGGGTGCACACGCCTACTTACTGCCTGTTACCCCACTGGCATTTAGGAAGGCAATGAAGGTCCTCCATCTCTGTCTCTCCTTGATCATCGTACTATTGCACACATATGCTGAAAGATTCTTCGTTACTGTTTCCTTAACAAAATTCAAAGTTCAAATAAATTTATTATCAAAGTACATATATTTCACAATGTATCTTAAGGGCATACTCAATAAGTCCCTCATAGAATAATACCTACAGTTGGATCAATGAAAGACCACATGAACTTGGGCATTCAACCAGCATGAGAAAAAGAACAAACTGTGCTCCTGTACCTCCTTCCCGATGGCAGCAGCAAGGAGAGAACATGTCCTAGGTGGTGGGGGTCCCTGATAATGGATGCTGCTTTACTCCGACAGTGCTCCCTGTAGATGTGCTCAATGGTGGGGAGGGCTTTACCTCTGATAGACTGGGCTGTTTCCACTATTTGTAGGATTTTCCATTCAAAGGCATTGGTGTTTCCATACTTGGCTGTGGTGTAGCTAGTCAATATACTCTCTGCCACACATCTATGGAGGTTTGTCAAAGTTTTAGATGTCTTGCCAAATCTTCAGAACTTCAAAGTAAGCAGAGGAACTGCTGTGCTTTCTTTGTAATTGCACTTACGTGCTGGGCCCAGGACAGGTCCTCTGAAATAATAACACTGAGGAGTTTAAAGTTGCTGACCCTCTCCACCTCTGATCCTCCGGTGAGAACTGGTTTCCTCCTGAACTCAACAATCAGCTCCTTGGTCTTGCTGACATTGAGTAAGAGATTGTTATGATGCCACTCAGCCAGATTTTCAATCTCCCTCCTAAATGCTGATTCATCACCATCTTTGATCTGGGCCTACAACAGTGGTGTCGTCAACAGAACTGAACGTGGCACTGGGGCTATGCGAGTAGAGCAGGTGGCTGGGCACACAGCTTTGTGGGTACCTGTGCTGATGGGGATTGCGGAGGAGAGGTTGTGGCCAATCCAAACTGACTGGGGTCCGCGAATGAGGAAATCGAAGATCCAATTGTACAGGGTGGCATTGAGGCCAAGGTCATGGAGGTTGTTGGCTAGTTTTGAGGGGGATGATGGCATTGAATGCCGAGCTGTAGTTGACAAAGAGCATCCTGATGATGTCTATTTGCTGTCTGGATGTTCCATGGTTGACTGAAGAGCCAATGAGACGGTGTGGGCTGGGACCTGTTGCACTGGTAGGCAGATTGGAGCTGATCCAAGTCGTTTCTCAGGCAGGGGTTGATATGTTTCTTCACCAACCTCTCAAAACTCTCATCACTGTGGATGTAAGTGCTGCTGGATGGCAGTCATTGAGGTAGATTATCACATTCTTCTGAGGCAACGGTATAAACACTGCCTGCTTGAAGCAGGTTGGTATCTCAGACTGCTGAAGTGAGAGGTTAAGGATCTCAGCTGATCAATACTGGGCTTTAGAACTGGCCAGGTACCCCATCTGGGCCGGATGCTTTTCATGGGTTCACCCTCCTGAAGATGGTGCCGGTAAACCACGGCAACATTCTGTGGGCTACATACAGTACTTCTAAAGGTACCTTCTTTGAATTCTTGTCACTGCAATCTGCAGCATGTAATTTCCCTTTAAGCAATGTATTTTTAAATCAACTTAATGAACTAGAGTTTTCGCATTTTTCTGAAGAACTTGGCAGAATAACCTTTAAGCGGACAAGGGTTCATAGCCATGGATGGAAGTGAGGCAAGAGGGTGTTACTCTGAGCCAGGTTGAAACACAGGGGAATGAGACTCCCCCCTTACCCAGGATCTTGCTAACAAACGTACTGTTGCTGGAGAACAAAATTGAAGACCTGAGGGCAAGATTGTTGTGTTCTATGTTTGACCGAGATATGGCTTAACCTCCCGGCACACCAGATACGGCAATCAGACCCGAGGGCTCCTTGATTCACAGGACGGCCTGAGCTGCTGATATGGCAAAAGGTGGAGGTGTGTGTTTCATGTTCATCTCTCGGTGGTGTTCTGATGCGGCGGTTTTATCAAACTCATGTTCCCCCTGACCTTGCACATGCAACAATCAATGCCATCCGTTCTATTTGCCTAGGGAGTTCTCAGCTGTGATCTGCACTGGAATTTACATACTACCAGCGGCCGACTCTAATGAAGCACTTGAGATACTGCCTGATGCCGTCTCCAAACTAGAATCAGCCCATCCTGGCGCTTCTTGGGATTTCAACCAGGCTTGTTTGAAGAAAACCCTGCCAAATTACCATCAGTCATTAACCTGCAGCACCAGAGGTTTCAACACACTAGACCACTGTTATACTAAAGATAAATACACAGGGCCACATCTATGGAGAGGAAAAAGTAGTCAACATTTGTGGCTGAGACCATTCATCAAGACCAGAAAGGAAGGGGCAGCTGTGATTCTGTTGGTGTCCAAAGCATCCAGGAATCTTCCGAAAAATAACCGCAGATGAGACCACAATGGATTTGCGAGTTCTTTTTTCATGGAAGTAAGGCTTGAAACGGATAGAGAACTTCGTGGTTTTGTCTAATTTCTTTGGTGATGCAATGGAGACACGAGAAAGATGTTGTGGCTTCACTGTTTCAGGGTCACGTTCACTGCACAAACTGGGATGCTTGAAGATAGATCATAAGACATGAGTAGAATTAGGCCATTCTGGCCATCCAGTCTGCCCTGCCATTCTATCATAGCTGATTTATTATCCCTCCCAATCCCATTCTCCTGCTGTGACGCCCTGACTAACCATAACCTATCAACCTCCACTTTAAATATATCCAAAGACCTGGCCTCCACAGTCATCTGAGGCAATGAATTCCATTGATTCACCACCCTCTGCCTAAAGAAATTCCTTCCAATCTCTGTCAGATGTGGGTTTGTTGAGTATAAAGTTGCTGTTTTCAGTCAGTACCAGAGAGCTAACAGGAGGTCCGGCCCGACAGAAGCGCCTCTTGCTCGGCAGGCAGAGTGAGCTGGGCTAAGCCCCGATTCACATCTCCTTTGTCAATGGCATCCAGCCTCTGGCCTTGGGAACTGACTGGCGGCAGTTTGCAAGTGTATGTGCTTGGCCGGGAGCCTGCCGCTCATATTGTTGTGTGAATGCAGGGGAGCTAATAGGGAAGCTGGAGCGTGTCATCAGTGACTGCCAGGGTCTCCAAGCAGCAACATGATGGGCAACGTCTCAGACAATATCAAACATGAACAGTCAAGGCTTCCCCTATTCTTCTGGTAGACATCAGTGCTGATTCCTCATGCTGTTTTCCAGACCTTATTGCCGTGGCAACAAGGAACACAGAATATGGATTTCACTGGGCCCGAACCAGGGAAGCTGCTTCAAACACATCTAAAGCTTTCATAGCTACACGTACATAGGGTGGTTATTGAATGGCTGGCTTCCAACATCTATGCACTTTAACTCTTTGGATGCTGTGTACTTCAGAAGGACATAAGCAATGTTTTTTTTCAACCTTAAATTGCAGCAAGTAAAACAATTGCGGTTAAATTGTAAGTAAGGAATATGAGGCAGGATAGACTGAGGGTAATACTGCTGGATGTATTTCCCTGTCCTCTGTTTAGTAAAAATTTATTTATTTATTTAGAGATGCAGCATGGAACAGGCTCTTCAGGCCCAACCCAGCAACCCGCCGATTTAACACTAGCCTAATCACAGGACAATTTACATTGACCAATTAATCCACTCACCAGTACATCTTTGGACTGTGGGAGGAAACCGGAGCACCTGGAGGAAAGCCACGCACACACGGGAAGGAATGAACAAACTCCTTATAGAGGTTGCCGGAATTGAACTCAGAACTCTGGTGCCCCGAGCTGTAATAGCGTTACACTATCGCGGCATTACACTCACTAATCCTTCTGCAATAAATCAACCAATGCTTTCATCACGTTGCAGGAGTAATTTTTATTTGATTTAAAAATAACTACATCAAGTTTCAAATGAATGTTCATGTAAAGGCTAAAATAGCGGGATGAAAAATATCCTCAATAGCTGACACTTCAAGCAGTCCTCACTGTTGCAGTCAGAGTTTCCTACCTGCTTCAAAAGGGCAGCAATTATACTGGTGCCCAAGAAGAGCAGGGTGAGACCACTGTCACCCAGTAGCACTCACACCTATGGTGATGAAGAGTTTTGAGAGGTTAGTCATGTTTAGAATTGCCTCCTGCCTGAGCAAGGACCAGGACTCTCTACAGTTTGCCTATTACTCCAACAGGTCTACAACGTACGCAATCTCACCGGCTCTTCACTCAGCTTTGAAGCACCTGGACAGTAGCAAAACAGTGATGCTGTCATTTATGATAACAGCATTCAATACTGCCACCCTCTCAGTACTCATCAACAAACTTCAAAACCACCCTCTGCAACTGGACTTCCTCACTGGGAGACCACAGTCAGTGCGGACCAGTAATAACACCTGCTCACTGACAATCAGCAGAGATACACCTCGAAGGTACAATCTTAGCCCACTGCTCTACACCCTCTGCATTCATGACGGTGTGGCTAGGCATAGATCCATGACTGTGCGTCTAGACAAAGGTAAATGCTTAGCCCACTACTCTACACCCTTTGCACTCACAGCTCTGTGGCTAGGGACAGCTGAAATACCATCAATAAATGTGGGAGGAGAAGATGGCAGCGCGACGCAGCGCGCGTAGCCTTTCCGGTGAAATGATGTCGTATTTGTTAAATAGAGTACCGTGCACAATTCTGATTTGATGGAGACAGCCGTGAGAGCACAGAGGAACATCTGGAGTAACTTCTGAAATGCCCGGTTCACTGCCACTGCTACTGTGCGATCGAGAATCTCCGGAGGGAAGGCCCCAAAATCCTTGGCTTTACCTGCTGCTGGGGCTGGACTTGAAGCACTCGGCAAAGATGGTGCTCAGTGCTTGGTGTCGGAGGGCTGGTCGGAGCTCAAAGTTTTTGGACGACTCAGAGTCGGACTGTAGTCGGGTATGGCAGGGAGAGTTTTCTTCCTTCTCCTGTCTGTGTGAGATGTGGGACTTACGAGAGACTTTTGAACTTTTTTACCGTGCTCATGGCCTGTTCTTCATCAAGTTACAGTATTGATGCACTGTTGTAACTATATGTTATAATTATGTGGTTTTTGTCAGTGTTTCAGTCTTGGTCTGTCCTGAGTTTCTGTGATATCACACCGGAGGAATATTGTATCATTTCTTAATGCATGCATTACCAAATGACAATAAAAGAGGACTGCACGTCCTCATAATCTAGTAATCTAATAAATTTGCAGATGTCACCACTGTTGTTGACAGAATGTCAGATGGTGATGAGGAGGCGTACAGGAGTATGATAAACCAATTGGTTTAGTGATGTTGCACTCAATGTCAGTAAGACCAGGAAAATGACTGTAGACTTCCAACACCTGGTCAGGTACCAATTAATAAAGTTGCCATTGCACCGGAAGCCTGGACATAAATTTGTTCTGTGTTTATAAAGGTATTCATTAACGTGACTTAGAAGCCTCATTATAGGAAGGATGTGGAAGCTTTAGAGAGAGTGCAGAGGAGATTTACCAGGATGCTGCCTGGATTAGAGAGCATGCTGGATGAGGATAGGTTGCGTGAGATAGGGCTTTACTCATTGAGGTGAAGGAGAATGAGAGGTGACTTGATAGAGGGGTACAAGATGATAAGAGGCATAGATAGAGTGGACAGCCAGAGACCTCTCCCCAGGGTGGTAACAGCTAACATGTTCATTCATTTGTTATGTGCCATGTTGTATGACGTGGGAGATCATGGTCTTTCCATGACCATGATTGTTCTAGGCAAATTTTTCTACAGGCAAGTGACCCCAGCCATTATCAATGTTATTCAGCGATTGTCCGTCTGGCATCAGTGGTCGCATAACCAGGACTTGTGATATGCATCACCTGCTCATACGACCATCCACCACCTGCTTTCATAACTTCACGTGTATGTGATCAGGTTGGGGGGGGTACACCTTGCCCAAGGACAACCTGCTGACTAGCAGAGGGAAGGAGCACCTTACACCTCCTTTGGCAGAGGATTATCTCCACCACGTCACCCAGGCTTAAATGAGGGTGCATAATTTTGTGATTGGAGGAAAGAATAGGTAGGGATGGTAGAGGTAGGTTTTATACACAGAGAGTGGGTGGTGGTAGAGGCAGATACATTAGGGGCATTTAACAGACTCTTAGATAGGCACATGGGTGATAGAAACATGGAGATCTATGCAGGAAGGAAGAGCTAGATTGGTCTTAGAGTAGGTTAAAGGGTTGGCATAGTATCATGGGCTGAAGGGCCTGTACTGTGTTGTACGGTTCTATGTTGTTCGTTCCAGAGAAAGAGTGAATTTGGTCCATCAAATCTATATTGGTTCCTATGTGAGTATCCCACCACATTGATTCCCCCTCTCCATTCTTCCCTGGAAGCTAATACTCTCACTTGCTTATAAACTGCCCCTTCATTCTCTGTTACTTACCTACACCAAAGTGTAATGTACATGAACAAAGCATAAAAGTTCCAAGTTCAAAGTTCAGAGTAAACTTACAATCAAAGTACATCCATGTCACCATATACAACCTCAGATTCATTTTGCACGGAGGCAGAGGAAAAGCATGCAAACTCCACTCAGACAGCACTGGTGGTCTTTGGAGCAGTGAGCCAGCATTCCCACCATGTCACCGCTGGTAATGCTGTGCATTCTGTAAACCTGCGGAAGCAATCGATGATACTGCTAGTGTCAGAAAATGGTGCCGCACTGTGCGATGATTTCACATCTGGTTAAATGGATTTATTTATTTATTTATATTTATACCTTCACAGCAGTTTATATTTTGAAAGTTGCTAACAAGTCTGGATATGACATGGAAGTAGGGAAACCTATGTGAATCCAACTCTTTCATAGAGTGATAGAGCTGTATAGCACAGGCAGTGGACCTTTCACCCATCATGTCTGTGCTGACCTTTTTCCCATCCACACTAATCCCGTCTGCTCACATTAGGACCACATCCCTCTGTTCCTCTTGTGCCAAGATGAGGCCACCTTCATGGTGAAGGAGCCACACCTTATATTCTGTGACATGAATATCGATTTCTCCTTCTGGTGAAAAAAACTCCCCCCCACCCCCCTTCTTCTTCTATTCCCCATTCTGGCCCCTTACCTCTTGTCCTCACCTGCCTAACACCATCCCCTCCGTGCACTCCCCTTCCCTTTCTCCCACGGTCCACCCTCCTCTCCTATCAGATTCCTCCCTCTCCAACACTTTACCTTTCCTACCCACCTGGCTTCGCCTATCACCTTCTAGCTATCCTCCTTCACCTCCCTGCACCTTTTTACTCTGGCATCTTCCCCCCTCCTTTCCAGTCCTGATGAAGGGTCTCGGCCTGAAACGCCGACTGTTTTTCCCTCTCCATAAATCCTGCTTGACCTGCTGAGCATCTCCAGCATCT
This sequence comes from Mobula hypostoma, assembly GCF_963921235.1. Taxonomy (NCBI): domain Eukaryota; kingdom Metazoa; phylum Chordata; class Chondrichthyes; order Myliobatiformes; family Myliobatidae; genus Mobula; species Mobula hypostoma. The sequence continues at coordinate 146,433,565 of NC_086098.1, forward strand.
TGTGTGTGTTGCTTTGGATTTCTCGTGTTTGTGATTTGTCCCTCTAATCCTGGTCTGTTTAAATGTCTAAACATTATATCTGAATCCACCACCAGTGTGTACCAGATATTGACCATTCTCTGAGTAAAAACTTCCCTTTCTCTCACCTCAAACCTGCTCCCTCTTACTTTTGATACATCTACAGGTAGATTCAGAACAGAATCTTTATTCAGTTTATTCTCTTCTTTATTAGAGCAAATTTCTACGATGTACGATGGAGAGCATACTGATTGGTTGCATCACTGTCCAGGATGGAGACACCAGTGCACAGGATTGGAGAAGTCTGCATGAGGCTACATCATGGGCACTAGCCTCCCCACGAGGACAACAGCAAAAGTTGATGCCCGAAGAATGTGGGATCCATCATTAAGGAGAATGTAGTCTTTGCCAACTGGGACATGGCCTCTTCTCATTATTATCATCAAGGAGGAGGTACAGGAGCCTGACACAGCAACAGCAACAGCAATGTTTCAGCAACAGCTTCTTCCCCTTCACCATCAGATTTCTGAATGGTCCATGAACCCATGATCACTACAACACCACTTTGCTCTCTTTTCACACCATTTTAAAAATATACCTCTATTGTGATTTATTGTCATGTTTTACATATTGCACTATATTGCTGCCACAATACAGCAAATTTCAAGGCAAACTGTATGTAAGCGATGATAAACCTGATTCTGATTCAGTTGTCCTTCAGGCCTGGAGGAAAGAAGTGGTTAATTATCAGTTGCTGTTAATCCTTGAAGGAGGCTCATTCCTGACAGAGTAAGTTCCACCAAGGCTGGCAGCTCTCCAGAAACTCAGCATTGTGTGTGTGTGTGTGTGTGTGTGTGCATTGTATGTGTGAGTCTGTGTGTCAGTGTGTGTGAGTATATGCATTGTGTGTGTGTGTTTGTGTCTGTGTGTGTGTGAGTGTGTGCATTGTGTGTGTTTTTGTGTGTGTGTGTGTGTGTGTGAGATTGTGTGCGCGTGAGTGTGTGCATTGTTTGTGTGTACGAGTTTGTGTGTGTGTCTGTCTGTATGCATGTTTGTGTGTGTGAGTGTGTGTGTGTTTATGTCTGTGTGTGTATGTGTGAGTGTGTATGTTTTATGTGTGTATGTGAGTGTGTGTGTCTGTGTGTGTGTGTTTATGTCTATGTGTGTATATGTATGTGTGTGTGTGTGTGTTTATGTCTGTGTGTGTGTATGTGTGTGTGTGTTTTATGTGTGTATGTGTGTGTGTGTTTATGCCTGTGTGTGTGTTTATGTCTGTGTGTGTGAGTGTGTTTTATGTGTGTGAGTGTGTGCATTGTTTGTGTGTGTTTGTGTCTGTGTGTGAGTGTATGCATTGTGTGTGTTTTTGTGCGTGTGTGTATGTGTGAGTGTGTGTGTTTTATGTGTGTATGTGAGTGTGTGTGTCTGTGTGTGTGTGTTTATGTCTATGTGTATATGTGTGTGTATGTGTGTTTACGTCTGTGTGTGTATGTTTTATTTGTGTGAGTGTGTGCATTGTGTGTGTGTGAGTATATGCATTGTGTGTGTGTGAGTGTATGCATTGTGTGTGTTTTTTGTGTGTGTGTGAGATCGTGTGTGTGTGAGTGTGTGCATTGTATGTGTGTACGTGTTTGTGTGTGTGAGTGTCTGTGTGAGTGTGTGTGTTTTATGTGTGTATGTGAGTGTGTGTGTCTGTGTGTGTGTGTTTATGTTTATGTTTATGTGTGTATGTGTGTGTGTGTGTGTGTGTTTACATCTGTGTGTGTGAGTATGTTTTATGTGTGTGAGTGTGTGTGAGTGTGTGCATTGTATGTGTGTGTCTGTGTCAGTGTGTGTGAGTATATGCATTGTGTGTGTGTGTTTGTGTCTGTGTGTGTGAGTGTATGCATTGTGTGTGTGTGTGAGATCGTGTGTGCGTGAGTGTGTGCATTGTGTGTGTGTGTCTGAATGCATGTTTGTGTGTGTGAGCGTTTGTGTGTGTGTGTTTATGTCTGTGTGTGTGTGTGTATGTGAGTATGTGTGTCTGTGTGTGTGTTTACGTCTGTGTGTGTGAGTGTGTTTTATGTGTGTGAGTGTGTGTGTGTGTGCATTGTATGTGTGTGTCTGTGTCAGTGTGTGTGAGTATATGCATTGTGTGTGTGTGTGTGAGATCGTGTGTGCGTGATTGTATGCATTGTGTGTGTGTAAGTGTTTGTGTGTGTGTCTGTCTGTAAGCATATTTGTGTGTGTGTGTGTGTCAGTATGTCTCTGTCTGTCTGTATGTGTGTTTGTCTGTGTGTATGTCTCTGTCCATCTGTATGTGTGTTTGTGTGTGTGTGTGTGTGAGATCGTGTGTGCGTGATTGTATGCATTGTGTGTGTAAGTGTTTGTGTGTCTGTATGCATGTTTGCGTGTGTGAATGTCTGTGTGTGTGTGTGTGTGTGTGTGTGTGTGTATACGTGTTTTATGTTTATGTGTGTGTGTGTGAGAGAAATGAACATTGACTGACTGTTTGAATTTGAAGGCTGCTCAGGAAATCCAAATCTGTCATGCTCCAACATCGAGACAAACACACAATACACAGCAATTGGACAATAGAGTAATAACTGAAAAGACTACATTTTCTCTCTCATTTTGAGGGAGACTAGGGTCTAAACCTCAACTCAACTTAAATCAGGAAATTCCATAGAGCATAAATTCTGAATCAGAATCAGGTTTAATATCTTTGGCATATGTCGTGAAATTTGTTGTTTTGCAGCAGTAAATTGCAATACACAATCACTGAATCATGGTTGAAAGAAGATTATAGCTGGGAGCTTAATGTCCAAGGATACACATTATATCAAAAGGACAGGCTGGAAAACAGAGGGGGTAGTGCGGCTCTGCTGGTAAACAAATTATTAGAAAGAGGTGACATAAGATCATTGTGGATAGAGCTAAGGAATTGCAAGGGTAACAAGAATTTGATGGGAGTTATATATTGAGCCCTAAACTATAGTAAAGATGTAGTCTACAAATGAAAATGGGAGATAGAAAATGCATCCCAAAAGAGCAATGTTATGATGGTCATGAGGGAATCAGGTTGGTGCTGGATCACAAGAGGGAAAATTTCTAGAATGCCTATGAGATGTCTTTTTAGAGTAGCTCATTGTTGAGCCCACTATGGGATCAGATATTTTGGATTAGGTGTTGTGCAATGAACCAGAATTGATTAGAAAATTTAAGGTAAAGGAATCCTTAGGGGTAAGTGATCATAATATGAGAGAAGCAACACACATATAATGCTGGAGGAACTCAGCAGGCCAGGCAGCTTCTATGGAAAAGAGTGAACAGTCAACGTTTTGGGTCGAGACCCTTTATCAGGACCCTGCTGATTTCCTCCAGCATTTTGCGTGTGTCGCTTGGATTTCCAGCATCTGTAGATTTTCTCTTATTTGTGATAATAAGGTATCACTTGTAATTTGAGAAGGAGAAGCTAAGGTCAGATGTGCTGACATTGGAGAGGGGTCAAAGGAGGTTCATGAAAATGATTCCGGGATTGAATGGCTTGTCATATGAGGAGCATTTGATGGCCCTAGACCTGTACTCACTGAAATTCAGAAGGATGAGGGATGACTTCATTGAAATTTATTGAATGTTAAAAGGCCTCGACTGAGTGGATGTGGAGAGGCTCTTTCCTATTGCGGGGAAGTCTGAGACCAGAAGACACAACTTCAAAAAAGAGGGGTGTCCTTTTAGAAAGGAGATGTGGAAGGATTTCTTTAACCAAAGAGTGGTGAATCTGTGGAACTCACTGCCACAGACGGCTGTGAAGGCCATGCTGTTAGGTATATTTAAGGCAGAAATTGAAAAATTTTTGATTAGTCAAAGCATGAAAGGATATAGGGGAGAAGGCAGGTAATTGGGGCTGAGAGGGAAAATGGATACTTTATACTTTATACTTTATTATCGCCAAACAATTGATACTAGAACGTACAATCATCACAGCAATATTTGATTCTGCGCTTCCCGCTCCCTGGATTACAAATCGATAGTAAATATTAAAAATTTAAATTATAAATCATAAATAGAAAATAGAAAAATGGAAAGTAAGGTAGTGCAAAAAAACCGAGAGGCAGGTCTGGATATTTGGAGGGTACGGACCAGATCCGGGTCAGGATCCGTTCAGCAGTCTTATCACAGTTGGAAAGAAGCTGTTCCCAAATCTGGCCGTATGAGTCTTCAAGCTCCTGAGCCTTCTTCCGGAGGGAAGAGGGACAAAAAATGTGTTGGCTGGGTGGGTCGTGTCCTTGATTATCCTGGCAGCACTGCTCCGACAGTGTGCAGTGTAAAGTGAGTCCAAGGACGGAAGATTGGTTTGTGTGATGTGCTGCACTGTGTTCACAATCTTCTGCTGCTTCTTCCGGTCTTGGATAGGACAACTTCCATACCAGATTGTGATGCACCCTAGAAGAATGCTTTCTAGGTGCATCTATAAAAGTTAGTGAGGATTTTAGGGGACAGGCCAAATTTCTTCAGTTTCCTCAGGAAGTAAAGGTGCTGGTGGGCCTTCTTGGCAGTGGACTCTGCTTGGTTGGACCAAGTCAGGTCATTTGTGATATTGACCCTGAGGATCTTAAAGCTTTTGACCTGTTCCACTTGCGCACCACCGATGTAAATTAGGTCGTGCGGTCCGCTACTCCTTCTGAAGTCAACAACCAATTCCTTCGTCTTGCTGACCTTGGTTATTGTCTTCACACTGTGCCACCAGGTTCTTAATTTCCTCTCTGTACTCAAACTCATTATTACCCGAGATACGGCCTACAATTGTTGTGTCACCAGCAAACTTATATATCGAGTTCGATGGAAACTTGGCTACAGAATTATGGGTGTACAGTGAGTACAGCAGGGGGCTGAGTACACAGCCTTGTGGGGCACCACAACGTGATGAACAGACATGATGAACTGGCCGAGCAGACCCAATGGGTCAAATGGCCTAATTCTGTTTCTATATCTGATGGCCTTACGGTCTTATAATAACAACAATAATTTACCATAAGACAGCATTATTGTATTACTGTAATACAGACAATGAATCCCAGACTGTAAATGAACTAGATGGGATAGAATTTGTCCAATGTGTTCAGGAAGGTTTCCTTAATCAGTACATAGAAGTCCCAATGAGAGAGAGTGTGAATCTTGATCTGCTATTAGGGAATTAGACAGGACAGGTGACAGGCATGTTCCTGAATCACTGAGTGTGTGCCTTCAGGCTCCTGTATCACCTGCCTGATGGTAACAGTGAGAAGAGGGCATGCCCTGGGCACTTAATGGACGCTGTCTTTCTGAGACACCGTTCCCTGAAGTTATCCTACGTATTTAGTCGGCTAGTACCGAAGGTGGAGGCAACTAAAGTTGGTTGGTGCAAATTTTCAGAGCCTTTCCAGGTACTCCGTCAGAGCCTTCCATGTTGCAAGGGTTCACCAAGAAAGACAGCCTAACATCGGCCTCTGAGATAGAGATCACAGGGTCACCGGGTGCAGCAGGGATCTTCACTGCTGTAGTTATATTCTCCCTTTCAAAGCGGGCATAGAAGGCATTGAGTTCATCTGGTAGTGAAGCATTGCTGCCATTCATACTACTGGGTTTCTCTTTGTAGGAAGTATTGTCTTGCAAAACCTGCCAGAATTGTTGTACATCTGATGTCACCTCCAACCTCGTTCAAAATTGTTTCTTCGCTCTTGAAATAGTCCTCTGCAAGTCATACCTGGTTTTCTGGTACAGACCAGAAACAGAGCCACTTTGTGCCTTCTTTGTAATTACATCAATATGCTGGGCCCAGGAAAAATCCTCAGAGATGTTGACACCCAGGAAATTGAAACTGCTCACTCTTTCCAGTTCTGATCCCTTGATGAGGAATGGTGCATGTTGTCTCAACTTCCCCTTCCTGAAGTCCACAATCAATTCGTTGGTCTTACCTACATTGAGTGGAAGGTGTTGCTGTGACACTACTCATCCAGCTGATCTATCTCGCTGCTTTACGCCTCCTCATCACTATCTGAGATTCTACCAACAATAGCTGTATCATCAGCAAATTTATAAATGGTGTTTGAACTGTGCATAGTGACATAATTGTGGGTGTAGAGAGAGTAGAGCTGTGGGTGAATTGCACCAGTGTTGATTGTCAGTGATGTTATTTCCAAATTGTGGTCTCCCGGTGAGTGAGTCTCTATCCAGTTGGAGAGGGAGATACAGAGGCCCAAGTTTGGGAGCTTGTTGATTAGCACTGTGAGTATGATGGTGTTGAACACTGAGTTGTAGTTGATAAACAGCAGCCTGTTGTAGGTATTGCTATTGTCCAGGAGATCCAAGGCTCTTTGGAAAGCCAGTGAGATTGCATCCACTGTAGACTTATTGTGGTGATAGGTAAATTGCAGTGGGTTCAGGTTCTTGCTGAGGCAGGAGTTAATCCTGGCCATGACCAACTTCCCAAAGCACTTCATCACAGTCGGTGTGAGTGCAACTAGGCAAAAACCTTTGAAGCAATTCACCCTGCTTTTAGAATAGAGTAGACTAAAATAGAACACTACAACGTAGTAAGAGTCCCTTCTGCCAATCTAGTCCCTGCTGAACCATTAATCAGCCTAGTCCCATCGACCTGCACCCAGACTATAACCCTGTATAGCCCTCTCATTCATGTACCTGTCCAAATTTTTCTTAAATGTTGAAATTAACCCTACATCTACTTCCGCTGGCAGCTTGTTCCACTACCCTCCGAGTGAAGAGGTTCCACCTCATATTCCCCTTAAACACTTCACCTTTCACCCTTGACCCAAGACCTCTGGTCTTACCCAATCTCAGTGGAAAAAGCCTGCTTGCATTTACCCAATGTATGCCCTCTTAATTTTATATACCTTTATCATGTCTCCCCTCAATCTTCTATGCTCTGGAGAATAAGGTCCTAATCTATTCAACCTTTCCTTTGAACTCAGGTCCTCAAGTCCTGGCAACATTCTTTTAAATTTTCTCTGCTCTCTTTCAATCTTACTTACATCTTTGCTATAGGTTGGTGACCAGAACTGCACAGAACACTCAAAATTAGGCCTCACCAATGTCTTATACAATTTCAACATATCATCCCAACTCCTGTACTCAATACATTGATTATAAAGGCCAATGTGCCATAAAGCTTTCTTTATGACCCTATCTACCTGTGATGCCACTTTCAAGGAATCACAGTGGGATCTGTATTCCCATATCCCTCTGTTCTCCTGCACTCCTCAGTGCCCTACAACTCACCATGGTGGACCTACTCTGGATGGTCCTCCCTAAGTGAAACACTTCACACTTGTCTGAATTAAATTCCATTTGCATTTTTTAGCCCATCTTTCCAGCTGGTCCAGATCCCACTACAAGCTTTGATCATCTTCCTCACTGCCCACCACACCCACAATCTTGGTGTCATACACAAATTTGCTGATCCAGTTTACCACCTTATAATCCAGATCACTGGTATAGATGACAAACACCAACAGACGCAGCTCCAATCCCTGCAGCACACCATTAGTCACAGGCCTCCAATCAGAGAGGCAACTGTCTATAACCACTTAGTCTTCTTCTGAAAAGCCAATACATAATTCAATTTACTACCTCATCTTGACTGCCAAGTAACTGAACCTCCTTGACCAACCTTTCATGTGGGACCTTTCAAAGGCCTTGCTAAAGTCCATGAAGACAACATCTTCTGCCTTGCCTTCATCAACTATCCTAGCAAATTCCTCAAAAAACTCTGTAAGTGTCACTTGGAGTGGACCCAAATGCAAGACTTGTGAGGTTAACTAAATTGAGTTTATTACTCGTTATAAGGAGAGCAAAGCAGAAGTGGGATAGCATAATGGACAAGGATTCAGGCCCTGGACTAGGCTGGGACTAAGGGTCTGGGCTAGGACTTGCAATCACAGACCTCGGAGCCAGGACTCAGAACGTAGACCTCGGAGCCAGGACTTGGAACACGGACCTTGGAGCCAGGACTCGGAACGTGGACCTTGGAGCCAGGACTCGGAACGTGGACCTTGGAGCCAGGACTTGGAACATGGACCTTGGAGCCAGGACTTGGAACACGGACCTTGGAGCCAGGACTCGGAACGTGGACCTTGGAGCCAGGACTTGGAACATCGACCTCAGAGCCAGGACTTGATACTTGAAACCTCCGGAGTTGGGACTCTTCTTATTCATTGGACAGTCTCAGACACAGGACATAAGACATTGAGCTGGGAATCCTCCTTAGACACAGGACGGAGTTGGGACTCTTCTTATTCATTGGACAGTCTCAGACACAGGACATAAGACATTGAGCTGGGAATCCTCCTTAGACACAGGACGGAGTCGGGACTCTTCTTGACACAGGGTCAGGACCCTTCCAGGGTGCAGGGCTGAGACCCCTTTTAGACAGAGGACATGGACACGGAGACCACACAACGATGGACAGTACTATAGCTGGGCGCAAGTACGCTCCAAGCAGCGGCTAGCTCTTGTCTCACCCCGGCGGGTTAACTTTGACTGACCTGCTCTGGCAAGGGAAGGCAGCTTGCTGGCACTTGCTTCGGGAGAGACTAGGCTTGCTCCGGCCAGATGACATTGGCTCACACTACCTTCGGTGACTTCGTTAACGCTCTCACACCGAATGGCTGAAAGCCAGAGACTTATAAGCTGCCGGTTCAGCCAAGAGTAAATTGCCTCTAATCACCAAGCCCGAGGGATATGGGAAAAGTGGCAACCAAAGGGAAACAGGGAGTCAACGGTCCAGATCATAACACAAACAAAGTAAATTTAAGGGAACCCGATCTGGACCATGACAATAAGATTGGTTGGGCACAGCTTACTACACACAAAGCTACATTGACTATCCTTAACCAGTGCCTGTTCATCAAAATACATATATATATCCAGTCCCTTAGAATACCTTCCACATAACACCATGAAGCTTTATGCTATCAAGACAATGGAAATGAGTACTGACTCCTGCCAACAGCCCCTTACTTGCCCATACCTCCAGAAATTAATGGTCAGCCTTTGTCTGTGGTCGAACCATTCAAATTCATGAACCTTCTTGACCATCCTCCCATACTGGACCTTGCTAAAGTCCATGTAGACAACGTCGACTGCTTTGCCTTCATCCACTTCCTTGGTAACTTCCTCGAAAAATTCTATAAGTTTGGTTAGACATGACTTAACACACACAAAGCCATGCTGACTATTGCTAATCAGTCCATGTCTATCCAAATACTCATATAAGACCATAAGATATAAGAGCAGAATTAGGCTATTTGGCCCATTGAGTTTGCTCTGCCATTTCATAATAACTGATCCATTTTCCCTCTCAGTCCCAATCTCCTGCCTTCTCTCCATATCCCTTCATGCTGTGACCAATCACGAATCTATCAACCTCTGATTTAAATATCTGTAAGGTCCTTTAGAATACCTTCCTTGAAACAACTTGGACCTTAATGCTATCAAGACAGTGGTAAAGAGGATTGACTTTCACTGTCAACCCCCTACCTGCTCACCCCCTTGGAAATGAACGGTCAGACTGTGCCTGTGGTAGAGTCATTCAAATTCCTGGGCACAACCATTAGCAATACATTGAAGTCAGACAAGTGCATTACACACATCACTAGGAAAGGCCAGAGGAGATTGTTCTTCCTATGCCACCTTAGGAAACTTAATACCTCAGGACATATCCTGAAGACATTATTGAGAGTGTTGTAATCACCGCCTTGTTTCCTACCACTTCCTCCCTCTCCAAGTCCACGTTGCAGTGAGTGGTCCACTCAGCAGAGAAGATCATTGTTGTCATCTCCGACATTAAAAGACCCGTTCAACGCCAGAGTAAAGAAAAGAGGTGGAAAAAATTACTAATGACTCCACCCACTATAGCAGTCACCTATTCACCAAATTGCCGTCAGGGAGATGCTACAAGTCCATCATCACCAGGTCTACACGTCATCTCTGAAGCTTCCATTCAGCTTCTTAACAAAACTCACTCATATGTGTTATGTTCTGTAACTCCAAAACACTGAAAGAAAAACACGGAGCTGGGGAGAACTTGTGAACGTTCTTAATTTTACTTTCAGTAAGGTACGCGAATATGAAGTGGTGGTGTAACGGGATATGGCATTCGTGCATTACTTCGTAAAACCCGTAATGAATTATGTAAGCAAACAAAGAATGCTTAAGCAAACAATATATTTACAATATTGCTCAAATATTACTGGAATATTAAATACGCAACGCTCCTCCCTACTTAGCTATAAACTCCAATTCAATATAGACTGCATCTCAACCCAAATATGTAACATGTTGTGTATATATATATATGTGTGTGTGTGTGTGTGTGTGTGTGTGTGTGTGTGTGTGAGTGTGTGTGTACATATGTATATGTATGAGAGAGAGAGTGACAGAGTATGTACTGTACATATAATGTACATGGTACACTAAAAAGTACAAATCTATATATGCATTCACAGCATGGTCAATTTTAAGTTGTCCCACTCAGGTCTGAAGTTTTAATCACTGAGGCAGATGGGACTTGTGGCTGTGAAACAATCTCAGAGTGCAAGATCTCTTCTGTGGCGGTAGTAGGGGTTGACTCTGGGTCTGCAGGAAAAGGTTCTGACAGTTCGGACGTCTTTCTTCTCTAACAATTGACTCTGCTCTCTTCAACTGATTGACATGTCATCTCCAGATGATATCCATAATTGCGAGGGACAGTGGCTCAGGACTATCCTTTAAGTACTCAGTTTTAATCACATCTGCAGTCCCTCGCCTGGACTGCTGGTCCAGGAGTGAAACATTGAACCACCTTGTTTGAGGAGCCCTCGATTTGTTTCAGCTGTTTGTCCAGTACACCCCTTCTGAGACTGGGTTTGAGGAGCTTGAAGCATGAGCACAAGGGATGACCCAGGTACACGGAGAGTGAGTTGTTGGTTTGTGGAATGTGCTGCATTATGATATGCCAGACAGAAATTGTTAAGCTTCTGATTCAGTGTCATTGTCATGTGTTCCTCTGGCATTGCTCACAGTGAGTTCTTTAGACTCTGAATAAACCTTTCTACCAAGCCATTTGTGCCTGGGTGTACGGTGCAGATGTAATTTATCTTATTCCATTCATTTTCAGGAATGACTGAAATTGTTCTGCAATAAACTGTGGTCCATTGTCAATAACTAAGTGTTCTGGAACACCAGTCCTCGAGAAGAGGCTTCACAACACATCAACAGTGCAGTGGACGTTATTGGGAGCACTTCTGGCCATTTTGAAGCTGCATCTACTACTACCAAGAAATTTTTACCCATGAATGGCCTGACAAAATCCACATGAATCTTCTGCCAGGGAAATATAAGTCATTCCCAAAGTTAATTGGAAGGGGATAAAAGCAGGGATGATGGCAGAGTAGCAATGACTGGAGTTTCTGGGGGTAATTCAGAAGGTGCAGGATAGATACAGCCCAAAGAAGAAGCAGAATTCTAAAGGCAGGATGATGTAACTGTGGCTGACAAGGGAAGTCAAAGCCAACATATAAACAAAAGTGAATGAATATAATAGAGCAAAAATTAGTGGGAAGTTAAAGATTTGGTAAATTTTAAAAAACAAACAAAAGACATCCAAAAAAACCATTAGGTAGGGGGAAAGATGAAACATGAAGGTAAGCTAGCCATTGATAGCAAAAATGATCCCAAAAGTTTTTCCAGATATATAAAGAGTGAAAAAGAGGTGAGAGTAGCTGCAGGACGGCTGGAAAATGATGCTGAAGAGATAATAATGGGGACAAGGAAATGGCGGATGAATTGAATAAATATTTTACATCTGTCTTCACTGTGGAAATCACTAGTAGTATGCAAGTAGTTTGAGAGTGTCAAGGAGCAGAAGTGAGTACAGTTGCTATTGCTTGGGAGAAGATGCTTGGGAAACTGGAAGGTTTAAAGGTAGATAAGTCACTTGGACCAGATGGACTACACCCCAGGGTTCTAAAAGAGGTAGCTGAAAAGATAGTGGAGGAAGAATCAACAGATTCTGGCATGGCTCCAGAGGCCTGGAAAGTTGCAAATGTCACTCCACTCTCAAGGAGGAAGGGAAGCAGAAGAAAGGAAATTGTAGGTCAATTAGCCTGACCTCAGTGGTTGGGGAGATGTTGAAGTCGATTGTTAAGGATGTGATTTCAGGATGTTTGGAGGCACATGCCAAAAAAGCCAAAGTCAGCATGGTTTCCTGAAGGGAAAATCTTGCATGACAAATCTGTTGGAATTCTTTGAAGAAATAATAAGCAGGGTAGACAAAGGAGAATCGGTGGATGTTGTTTACTTGGATTTTCAGAAGTCCCTTGACAAGGTATCATGATGAGGCTGGTAAACAAAACATTGGCCCGGGGGCATTGCAAGAAAGACAGTGGCATGACCCGAGCATTGGCTGATTGGCAGGAGGCAAAATTATGAATACAGGGATCCTTTTTGGATTGGCTGACAGTGACTAGTGCTGTTCCAAAGGGTTCTGTGTTGCGACTGCCTCTTTTAATGTTGTATGTCAATGATTTGGAAGATGGAGCTGATGGTTTAATGGCCAAGTTTGCCAACAATACGAAGATAGGTGGAGGACCAGGTAGTGTTGTCGAAACAGAGAGGCAGACTTACATAGATTGGGAGAATAGGCAAGGAGGTGGCAGATGGAATATAGTGTGGGGAAGTGTATGGCCATGCACTTTGGTTGAAGGAATAAAAGCATAGGCTATTTTCTAAATGGGGAGAAAATTCAAAAATCCAAGGTGCGAAGGGATTTGGGTACTTGTGCAGGATCCCTAAAAGTTAATTTGCAGGTTGAATCACTCATTTCAAGAGGACTAGAGTATAAATGAAAGGATGTAATTCTGGAACTATATAAGGCACTGGTGAAGCCTCACTTGGAAAACTGTGAGCAGTTTTGAGCCCCTTATTTAAGAAAAGGATCTGGTGGTATTGAAGAGGGTTCAGATGAAGTTCATAAGAATGATTCTGGGAATGAAAGGGTTATCATATGAGTAGCAATTGAAGGCTATGGGCCTGTGCTCAGAATTTAGAAGAATGATGGGGGATCGGATTGAAATCTATTGAATGTTAAAAGGCCTTGATAGAGTGGATGGGAGGAGAATGTTTCCTTTGTTGGGGGCGTCTAGGTCCAGAGGGCACAGGCTGAAAACAGTGGGACATCCATTTGGAACCGAGATGTGGAGGAATTTCTTTAGGTCACTGTGTGCACTTAGGGTGGGGGTTGACGGATTCTTGATTAGTCAGGGCATGAAAGGTTATGGGAGAAGGCAGGAGAATGGGGTTGAGAGGGAAATGGATCAGCCATGATGAAATGTAATGGCAGAGCAGACTCAAAGGGCCAGATGCCTAATTCTGCTTCTATTTCTTGTGGTCTTATACTTTCCTTCCTAGACATGGAGATGCACTGCTCTTGGCACCTTCAGGACGTGAGGGCGTTCTAAAACTGCATGGCAAGCTGATCAATCTACTGCAGGCCACCAGACAAAGCTTCAAGCCAGTGCTTTCTCTTTAACCACATCTAGATGATCAAAATTGCAGCTCCTCCAACACTTTAGCTCTTAGTCTGGATGGCACAGTAGCTCTCTATATAAGGCAACCTCCGGCAAGAGTAAACTCATCCTGGCACTGTTGAAAATGTGTAAACTGGGACTTCTGTTGCACGTTCATTTTTAAGTTGTTGTGTAGATCTGAGACAGTTTGGGATCTTTTCTTGTTTCCCTTTGCATCATCTCTGCCACAATAGGGAGACTTTCGATTTGCATTAAGCAGAATATGTCAAGAGGAGTGTCCTCTTTTGTAAATTTTTCACGTTTTTCTTTTCCAAGGGTGTACGGGACAATCCATCAGCATTCCCATGATTAATTGTCCTCTTGAATTTGATCTTGTAATTGTGTTCTTCAAGAAGCAGAGCCCACCTCTGCATTTGTGCTGCTGCTGTTAGTGCAATCCCATTCTGTGGGTTGAAAATGGACACCAGTGGTTGATAATCCCTCTCATTCAAATATCGGTTGAAATATTTTACACCACAAACCTGACTCAAGGTCTCTCTGTCAAACTCTGTCTAAATTTTCTCTGCAGCGGTAATGGAACGTGAGGAAAAAGCAGTGGGGAGTTCAGTTCCATCACTCAGAACATGTGACACGACTGCACCTATACCGTAAGGTGAGGCATCACAGGCACGCTTCACTAAACAATGAGAATCATAGTGTATGAGTACATATCTGGTGGCTCCTTTAATTTACCTTTTGGAAAGCCACCATTGTCATTGCCATTTTCCATTGTTTTGTCCATTGCAATCTCTTCCCAATTTGTAGCACTGAGTTCAAAGGTGGAGCACATTAGCGAGGTTTGGCAGGAACCTGTTGCAGTAATTGACAAATCCTTAGAACAACAGCAACTCTGAGGTGCTCTTTGGCCTTGGGCTTTGTGACATCTACCATTGTGTGAATTTTCTCAGAACACTTGTATAAATCTTTTGCATCAATGGTGTGACCCCAGTAAGTGATTCTTAGTTTAAAGAATTTAGACTTGTTGCATTCTGCTCTGAGCCCACAATCTTCCAAACTTGTTAACACTGTCTTGAGATTTTGGGAATGTTCCTTGTCATTGTCACCAGTAACAATGATGTCACCCAGGTAACACAGAGTACCTGGGCAGCCTTGCAGCACCTGGTCCACAGTTTTCTACTACAGTGTAGGTGTGGCTGCTACTCCAAATATAAGCCTATAAAGTCCTTTGTGAGTGTTTATGGTGAGAAACACTTTGGACTCTTCTTCCATCTCCATCTGTAGGTAGCCCTCAGCTAAGTCCACTTTGCTTAAGTGCTTTCCTCCAGAAAGGCTTGCAAAGATAGCAGACTGACCTATTTTTCTTTGCTAGTGGAACGACCGACATTGCCTATGGCCTCCACTCAAAGGTTGACAGGATTCCTTCAGCCTCTGTGATCTAGCTCACTGGATACTTTACCATGGATGGTATAAGGAATGGGACAGGATTTGTAAAACTTGGTTGTGGCATTTTCATTTAACCGTCTTTTTCCTTGATAAGATTTCCAATAGCATCCTTGAAAACACCGCTGTGGCATCACCCAGTACCTTTCTTAATTTGCTTTCAGTTGGCTCTTTTGCAGGGGAGAAGGCGTAAAAATGGTGATGCTCCCAATCACCCCAGCTTCTGAGATTTAGACGCTCAATCCCTCCGGAGTATGGATAGCTGGTATGGCCCCTTTAAGGGTTCAGGGCATTCCTGCTCATTGGAAAACATGTTTTGGGTGTCAAGAATTGAGCATTTAAAGAGCACTTGAACTGAGGTATCGTAGCCCTAACTAGAGACATCATCTAGTGGTTTGTTTTTGTTCAGTTCTCGTTCCAGCTTTATACCTTGTCTTGATTCCAGCCTCAGATACTCCAGCACTTGAATCCAAACCACCCTCGTCAAGGTCCCTCATCACAGTACAGTTGAGCCAACATGGATCCCACGGGGTATCAGAGTGTTTCAGTCGATGTGGCCAGCCACAGCAAGAGGATTCCCAGACAGAGCCTGGAGATACCCGACCTCCAGGCTGCCCTGTACCAGCTATCGCAAGGAGGATGCCAGAGTTGCTCGGGTGAGGCTGTTGGTCACTCTGTGGAGGCAGTACATCTTCCGATGCCAGAGAGATTTGACGGAGACCCGATGGTTCTTGCTGCGGCTTCAGTCAATGCTCATTGCTACTCGAGCTCCAGCTGTACCTGTTGCTGTGCGGAACGCGGGAAAGTGGCCTTCATGATTTCTCTCTTGACTGGGAGAGCCACGCCTGGGCCACTGTGCATTTGGAATGAAGGTCGGAGATTTGCACTGATTCGGAGGAATTCATGGCCGCCAAGAGAAAGGTATTCTATCATCCTGCCGGCACAAATAGAGCCTCGGACGTTCTGATGAAGCTGCATCAGTGAAGTCATTTAACGGCTCACTACATTATACAGCTCCGAACTTTGGCGCAAGAGAGTGGTTGGAATGGGGAAGCCTTGGTCACACTGTCAGTGACGGACTCCAGGATGATCTAAAGGATGACCTCACCTTAGGAGAACCAACAGGAGACTTGGAGGTCTTAACCATTCAGTACTGGGAGGACTGTGACAGTAGCAGCCACTACTCCCAGCCCCAGGGATTCTGGTTTCATGCTGACGGCAGACTTCACCTGGGGTAAGAACTTAAGGCACATGAAGGCTTTTTGTGGACAGTGGGTAATTTTCTGGACTTGAGAAACGCCCGTGAGCTCGACATGCCTCTGCGAGAGTTAAGCCAGTTCATGTTCATAACAGTCCTGGATGGTTGCCCACTGAGTTCAGGCAAAGCCAACAACAGACTGTGGAATTGCAGAGGAGGATAGGGGATCATGTGGAAGACATTTGTTTCTACAATATTGACTCATCACTCATACCCCGATCCTCGGGTACCCTTCGCTGTCCCTGCATAACCTATCCGTTGGCTGGAGGGAGGGGAGAATCACTGCTTGGTCCAATCATTGCAAGAGGGATGTTTGTGGCATTGTGTTCCAACCGTCAGACTCTCCCAAGACAATGACCAGCAAGGGGACGGACTTCAGTGTGAAGTAACCCGAAACCTAAGGGATCCATCTGCCAAGTCCGATGAAAGGAAGGACTCCTATTCGCAGATTCTTGAAGCCTACTCTCAGTCTACTACCTGTAACCCCTCACTGCCATCAAGTGAGGACACAAACGAGGATTTGGACTCTGATCTGGCCACTTTCTGTGAATGTGTTTTGTGAACCTAGGAAGGGGACTCTGAGGTCTGTCAAAAAACCCCTGCCTCCTAAGAATCCTATGCGTTATTCTTGAATGAAGGTCCAGAGAAGATTGCAATACCCAAGCCAGATGAAATTCCTTCCTTCTGCATGGACACGGAGGAGGTCTTCAGCAAGGGAAAGATCTCAACTCTTCCATCTCACCGAACCTATGGCTGTTCTATAGACCTGCTGCCTGGTACTTGTCCCTTGTGATTGTACACACTCTCAGGCCAGAGAGAAGTTCAATGGAAGACTATATAAAGGAGGCTTTTGCCACGGACCTTGTTCGGCCCCCTATCGCTCCAGCTGCGCAGACTTCTTCCTACAGATGGAATACAGGAGTCTGCAGTCATGCATTGATTATAAGGGATTAAACCACATAATAGCCAAGAATCTTTACCCCCTTCTACTAATGAATATGACCTTCGAGATGCTCCAAGGATCGAAAGTATTCACAAAGCTAGACCTGCGGAGTGCGTACAATCAGGTCTGTTGTTACATACCTCATAGATATCTTGTGACTGTCTTGTGAGGATGATGTAATGGTCTTGCGGAGGTCACATGATGTAATTTTCCCGCCGATGTGAGGTCATATGATGACCTGTTCTCACCAGGTATATAAGTGTAGACCCCTGGTGACATAGTTAGCTTTCCAGTTAGAACGTTAGCTGGACACTTCGCTCCGCTGTGTATTTGCCTTATGACACAGTTTTGATTTAAAACGGAGTTTTACGTTCTATTGTAAGGTACAAGAATGTTGGGCCAGCAATTTAATCAATAGCTGCCAGATTTTTTGATGTACCTTTTCAGTAATATTGGAGAGTGAAGACGGGAACATGAAGGAGTCATTTGACAGTTGAAGGGATGGACTATTATTGAATTCGTTCAAGAAAGAGTGATCTGCATGAGATAGCCTCTGCTAAAAGTAGCAGAAAGGTTGTGCAGTATCTAGTATCTAGAAGGAAAGTTCAGTACCTTTGAACCATTTTATTTCCGTCGTCGTGAATCCTGCGGACAAGGCAGGATCTGGCTGGGATTGGCAGTGACGTCGTGTCTTCAAGGAATTCTTTACTTCAGGAAAGTCTCTCCTAATTGACTGTATAAATCTCTTGGACTTTCGAATTTACCATTCTAAGAACTGTGTTTGAATTTACCGCTTTAAGAACTGTTTTTGCATTTATCACTTTAAGATCTAGTACTGAGTGGCTGCTTGTTAAATGGCCGCATAGCTGTTTACTTCTGGATAAGATTTTCGTTTGCTTATTTTTTTTATATATTGAGCAGAGTTTAATAAATGTTTGATTGCTTTATAAAACCTGACTCAATTCTATATTCATTGTTGCCGTTCATGTGACACTGTATAAAGGAGGGCGATGAGTGGAAAACTGCACTAAGAACCCAGTTATGCCCTTCAGTCTTGTGAACACTCCAGCAATCTTTCTGGCCTTTATTAACGATGTGCTCCAGGATACTCTCCATAAGTACACTTTTGTTTCCTTGGATGATATCCTAATCAGCTTGAAGTCCATGGAGGACCATGTCACTCATGTCAGGGCTATCTTAAAGAGGTTTCTCAACCATGAACTTTATATTAAACTGTGGAAATTTGAATTTCATGTGATAACCATTTCAATTTTGGGTTTCATTATCTCCACTGGCAATCTCAAGATGGACCCTACCAAGATCCAGGCAGTCAGGGACTGGCCACAACCATCTTGGGTCAAACAAGTCCAACAATTCCTGGGGTTTGCTAACTTCTATCGGAAGCTCATCAGGAACTTCAGCTCAGTGGCTGCTCTGTTGATTGCGCTAACTAAGAAATCCACAGGCCCTTTTGTCTGAACTACTGAAGTGAAGGCTGCTTTTGCAGTGCTTAAACAGTGGTTTACTACAGCCCCATCTTGGTTTCTCCTAACCTGGACCTTCGCTTCACCGTGGAGGTGGACACCTCAGACATTGGGGTGGGTGCAGTGTTGTCTCAATGGACAGTAAACTGAACCATATGCATTCTGCTGCAGGTGGCTGTCCCTGGCAGAGAGGAACTATGACATTGGGATTTGGGAGCTTCCTGTGGTTAAGTTAGCTTTGGAGGAATAGCATCACTGGCTGGAGGGTGCCTGGAAACCTTTTATCGTTTGGACCAACTGCAAGAACTTGGCTTATATTCAGGAGGACAAGAGGCTGAATTCCAGGCAGGCCAGGTGGTCTTTGTACTTTAACCACTTTAATTTCATCTTGACCTATTGACAAGGGTCAAAGAACCAGGAGATAGATGCCTTGTCCCATCAGTTTGATGAACCAGAATGAGCCAACCACCATTTTGTCCCAAGCCAAGATGTTGGCACCAATTTGTTGGGGAATCAATGCTCTTGCTTGCAAGGCCCACATCCTAAGAACATAAGGGGAGAGTTCTAAGAATGGTCCTCTGGGCTGGCTGTTTGTCCAAAGTTCCATCTGGTCCCAGGAACTCCAATGGGGGACATACACCCAGGGATTGCCAGGACCCTTGAGTTTATCAGAGGAAGTATTGGTGGCCAGAGTGATGAAAGAGGTTCAGAAGTACTCACAGGAGCCCCGTACCTGACCTCAAGGTCTCCTCCACCCCCAACCTGTTCCAGAAAGACCATGGGTGCATGTCTCCATGGACTTTGTCACGGATCTTCTACCATCCAATTATCAGCATGGTAATTGTTGATTGGTTTTCGAAAGCCTGCAAGTTCATTGCCTTGGAGAAGCTACCATCTGCAGTGGTGTTAGCCAAAAATGTATTGAACCAGGTCTTCAGGATCCACGGATTCCCAGTGGCAATTGTCTTGGATCAAGGTCTGCAATTCACATCACGTTTCTGGAGGGCATTCTGTAAGCTGATTGGGGCAGCCGCAAGTCTTTCCTCTGGGTTTCACCCGCAGTCCAATGGCCAGATGGAGCGGACCAGCCAAGGTTCAGAACATGCCCTAGGATGCCTGACCTCAGAAGGACCTGATAAGTGGTGTGACCATTTGATGTGGGCAGAGTTCACCCACAGCACCTTACAGCATTCAGCACATGGGATATCATTGTTTGAGTGCTAGTTTGGTTGCCCTCCGCTTCTCTTTCTGGAACAGGAGGCTGGAGTTGTGGTCCCTGTGGTTCAAGATCTCATCCAATACTGCAAGCAAAGATGGATTTGGGCAGCAGAGATTTTGCTGGCCTCTACCCAGAAGGTAGAGACCAGAGTGTACCGAGGGAGAAGATAGGGACCTGCTTTGCAGCCTAGGCAACAGGTCTGGCTGTCCACTTACAATTTGCCTCTCCTGGTGGAGTCTAGAAAGTTGGAACCCAAGTTCATTGGTCTTTTTAAGATCCTGAGGCAAGTAAACCTGGTGGCTTACACCTTGCAGCTCCTCAAGACTCTAAAGACCACACCTTTCTTCCACATCTCTAAATTAAAACCTGTCTGCACCAGCCCCTTAGCCCCACCACCATCAGCCATGCCGCCATCCAGGTTTATCAATGGGGAAGAGGCCTCCGTTGTGAGAAGATTTTTGGACTCACATACTGTTCGGGTGTTCAGCAATGTCTTGTGGACTGGGATGGATTCGGACCCAAGGAGAGGCGTTGGGTGCCAGAAAGAGATGCCTTGGATCTGGGTCTCATCCACAGCTACCATAACCACCTCTCCGAGGAGCCAGGGCTGTCAGGAGTTGGCCGTATGGGAGAAGGTCCTGTTAGAAGACACTCTCAATTACGCCAACTTCCGGGATTAGATGTTCAAGTTCTCCAGAGTACGGATAGCTGATGTAGCCCCTCTAAGGGTTCAGAACGGTCCCTTTAATTGGCAATCGTGTTTTAAGCACCAAGAATTGAGTATTTAAAGAACACCTGAACTGAGTTTGGTTCTTAATCATAAACCTAACTCAAGATATCATCAAGCATTTTGTGTTTGTTCGGTTCGCATTCCAGCCATAAACCCTGTCTCGATTCCAGCCTTAGATACTCCAGCACTTGGATCCAAACCATCCTTGTCAAGGTCTCTCGTCACACAATGTAGTTGTAATTGTCTCAGGCAATCATGAACCCACAGTGCTGGCCCTCCTATTTTTGCCACAAACAAGTTCAATGCAGGTTTTTGGTTGTTGTATTTCGCTGTTACAAATGTCATTCCCACAGGAGTTATCTCTTCTCCAGTATAAGTTCTTTGTTGGATATCTGAAAGCTTCAGTTCAGTATCTTAATAATGCCATTCAAAATCATTTAATGGAATGACTGAAACAGCCAAACCAGTGTCCAATTCCATTTTAATTAATATGCTGTTCACTTGGTGTAAGCCTTATTGCTTGTCTTTTGTCAGTTTTCACATTATTAATCTCAAATTGACTTTTTATCTTTTTCTCTTTGCTGTGCAGTCCATTTATTTTTGACTACCCTATATGGTCTTTGTAAGTGCCCTACTTTGTTGCATTTTCTGAAAGTTTAACCTATAAGTCTGCATTGGTCTGGTGTATGTGAGCTCCTGCCATAATGGTAACACAATTTATTCAGCCAGGTCGATTTCTAGTTTAGATGTTGCAACCTTATTCACACTTGCTTTCATTCCTGACTGCAACTCAATTGGGTCTCTGTCTGCTGTTTCCATTGATGCAGCAATTTCAAATGTGAGTTCTGCTCGGAAGCCATTTTTGAATGCTTTCTTGTAAATTTTCACAAACTAACAAACTCTCAGAGCATCATTAAGCAAATCACTGAACTGATAATGCTCGGATGATTTCTTCAGTACAGCCACAAAGGCTGAATGGATTCCTCTTTTGATTCTGTTTATGAACCACAATGTGTTCTACTATCAACAATGGTTTTGGTTCTAAATGTTCCTGCATTACTTTCATGATATCAGCAGAGCTCGTTTCAGCTGGTTTGGTTTGTGTACCATAAACTTCAAAGCAAATTTTATGCCATTCCATCGATTTCACTCAGTAACACTGGCACTCACTTTTTATTGGCTACTTCATTTGCTTCAAAATGCTGCGCAATTTGCTCAGGATACAGTTTTCAGTTATCACATGTGCAATGGAACAATGCAGCGGGTTGCCACAGCGAGAAAGGGCTTCAACCAGTGACCAATTGGCGTATGGGATTGATCAACAAGAACAAATTAAAGGAAGGCCGGGGCAAGCACAGCAGCCATCGTCTGACTGGACAAAGTCAGACAGGTGATCTTTGATGCTTCAGAGAAAAGGGCCTTCAGTCAGAGAAAGCAAAGGATAGGAAACCTCAAGGTTAATTTTTTTTCCTTCCCTTCTTCATATCTACTGAGCTAGGATAGTAGAGATGCCGGGCAGGATGGTGCAATACTCCTCTTGTGGGAAACGGGAAGGCAGGGAGACCCCCGGTGTCCTTGGTGACCATATCTGCAAGAAGCGCATCAGGCTGCAGGTTCTAACAATCTGTGTTAAGGAGTTGGAGCTGGATATGGATGAACTCCTGATCATTCGGGAGGTTGAAGTGGTGATAGGACAAATAAAGAGGTAGTTACACCCAAGGTGGAGGACACAGGAAACTGGGTGACAGTCAGGAAGGAGAAAGGGGTTAAGGAGCTATTACAGAGTACCTCTGTGGCCATCCCCCTCAACAACAGGCTCAATATCGATGTGGTCGGGTGGGAGTGGGAATGACCTAACAGTGGTTGGGTCTCTGGCACTGAGTCTGCCTCTGTGACTCCAAAGGGAACAGGGGAGAAGGAGCACGCCGTGGCGATAGGGGATTCATTAGTTAGGGGAATGGACAGGAGGTACTGTGGGTGAGAACGAGATTCCACGGTGGTAAGTTACCTTCCAAATGCCAGGGTCTGGGATATCTTGGATCTAGCGCTCAGCATTCTTAAGTGGAATGGTGAATAGCCAGAAGTTGTGGTCCATGTTGATACCAATGACACGGGTAGGACAAGTGACAAGGTCCTGCAGAGGGAGTTCAGGGTGTTAGATGTTAAATTAAAGGGCAGGACCTCTAGGGTTGTGATCTCAGGATTGGTACCTATACTACGTGCTAGTGAGGCCAGAACTAGGAAGATTATACAGCTTAATATGTGACCAATGAGTTGGTGTGGGAGTGAGGGCTTAAGAATTTTGCATCATTGGGCTCTCTTCCATGTAAGATGGGAACTGTACTTGCACGTGAACTGGAGGGGGACTAATATTCTAGCAGGAAGGTTTGCTAATGTTGCCCAGTGGGGTTTAAAGTACAGTTACAGGGGGATGGGAACCAAGTGCTGAACAGTTAGTGGACCTCAGCCAAAGTTAGGAATCGAACGGTTGAGCATGGTGCGACTATTCTCCTGAGCTGTGTATATTTCAATGCAAGAAGTGTTGTAGGAAAGGCGGATGATAATGCTGAAGATGAAGTAGCTGATTTACAAACAGAGGAAATGTGTAGTGAGGAGAGGCTGTTGATAGGGCAAAATTGTAGTCAACAGGATGAGTTGCAATGTGAAAGGTAGACAAAATCGCAAAGGGTGAATACAGGACTGAAGGTACTTAAATGTGTGCAGTCTATGGAATAAGATGGATGAATGTAGCACAGTTGCAATTTGGCAGGTATGATGTAGGCATTGCTGAGTCATGGCTGAAAGATTATAACTAGGAGTCCAATGTCCAAGGATACACATTGTATCGAAAGGACAGGCAGGAAGGCAGAGGGGGTGGCATTGTTCTGTTGGTAAAAAATGAAATCAAATCATTAGAAAGAGGTGACATCGGGCCAGAAGGTGTTGAATCATTGTGGATAGAGCTAAGGAACTGCAAGGGTTAAAAAGACCCTGATGGGAGTTGTATACAGACCCCCAAACAGTAGTAGTAAGGATGTGGTCTACAAATTACACTGGTAGATAGAAAATGCATGCCAAAAGGGCAATGTTACAGTAGTCATAGGGGATTTCAATGTTCAGGTAGATTGGGAAAATCAGGTTGGTGCTGGGTTACAGGAGGAGAATTTCTAGAGTGCCTACAAGATGGCACTTGAGAGCAGCTTGTGGTTGAGCCCACTAGGGCATCAGATATTCTGGATTGCATGTTGTGCAATGAACCAGAATTGATCAGAGAGCTTAAGGTAAAGGCACCTTTACGTATAAGCGATCATAATATGACTGAATTCACACTGAAATTTGAGAAGGAGAAGCTAAAGTCAGATGTATCAGTATTACAGTGGAGTAAAGGGAATTACAGAGGCATGAGAGTGGAATTGGCCAGAATTGATTGGAAAAGAACACTGGCAGGGATGATGGTGTATAGCTTTCCAGTGTAGCCAGCGTTTTTCTAATTTTTACATATTCATATTATTATCACCTCGTACTCAGTTTACAAAGCTGCGAACTTCATCCATCTCGACTGTCTAGCTGCACTTCTAAAGAAAATGTACTGTGCTTTCTCTTTGAAGTCGACCTTCTTTGTGCTTCAACAGTCGTCTCAGGTTCATTTTAAAATCCGCATCGCCATTGTTATGTTTTGTAACTGCAAAACAAAACACTGATTGAAAGAAAAAGTCGGAGCCAGGGCTAACTTGTGTACATTCTTGATGTGACTTTCAGTGAAGCGTGTAAATATGACGTGGTGGTATAATAACCTACGCCATTTACGCACTGCTTATATAGAACCTGTAAATAATTATGAAAACAACAATATATTTACAATATTACTCAAAATTGTTGAAATATTAAATATACAACACGGTATAATACCCCAACTGTCCATGCACAACCTCCGTCAAATGGTTCTGATGAAGGTTCTCAGATCAAAATGTCAACTGTTTATTCATTTCCATAGATGCTGACTGTCTTGCTGAGTTTCTCCAGGTGTGTGTGTGTGTGTGTTCCATTCAATGGTCCTTCCTGTTCTCCTTGTTCTGTTGATAATTATTTAGTCTGTTCACACGCTTACATTTATTTAATTTTAATTATTGACTTTTGTGTTAATTGTTGATCGCTCAGGTCTGTTTGCAGTGTTGTCTTGTAAATTGTTGGTCTAGTATACTCTGATATTCGACATTTAAACCCAGGGAAAAAAGATGATGTCTGTCTGTTCTATCTATGCCCCTCATAATCTTATAACCCCCTATCAGATCTCCCCTCAACCTCCGTCACTCCAGCAAAAGCAGCCCAGAATTGTCCATCCTCTCATTATAGCACGTGCCCTCTAATCCAGACAGCAACATGGTAAACCACTTCTCCTACCTCTCCAAATCTTTGCTATCCTTTCTGTAATGGAGTGACCAGCAACATAATTTCCTGAGTTTTGAACTGGAGGCCTCAACTAGTAAAGGCAGGCATGCCATACGCCTTCTTAACCACCCTTTCAGTTCTGTGTTAGAGGGCATTGGCAGATAAGACGCCCTGACCTACATCAGCATGCCCTCTGAACCACCACTGGAATGGCTTTACAAGGTATAGTTAACAAACATCTGAGATTATTTCTGAACACGTTCAATCAGGGGATATTAAGTGGGCAAGAAATTTCTGAGGGCTCAAAATAGTTGGCACAGCCTCAGGGCAGTGTCTGACACTGCACCCTGTGCACATTACTAGTATAGTTACAGTACCTTGTGCACGATGGTTATGGCTCCATTCTAGGCCCTCTGCATCATCCATGACAGCTTTTGTGTCTGCCTTTGGTGGGATTGGAGGAGGGAAGATGAAGAAAATGGATGACTTCAGATTATCAGTAACCCACAGCAATCTGTAGAGACCGCATCTCCCAATCTACCTAACACCAAGTCGATCCATGTGATAAAGCCACAGCCATTATTGAGGTAGTCTACAAATGTTCAGCTCAGTGTTGAAAAACTCCACAGTAACGTCTCTAGACAGGCTGAGGCCTCTTACTTACATACAAGTTGACCAGTCAACTTGAGAAGATCTCTTAACCCATGTGGCATTGTGGCCACATCTTGAAATTCTAACTTGCACATCCATTTACCATCCTGGAATCATCTCCCCATGTAGCTTGAGTATTCTGTGAATGTTTGCTTGCAAACATGAGTATTTTTGAATTTAAACTTGATGAAGGATGCATTCCTTTCAATTTACACCTGCACTGACATAACACATGTATTAAAAATGTTGAATTTTCACTGAATATCCAACACTATTGTAATCAGAAAAGCAAAGAAGGAAAAATATAATACAGTGGTATTATATTATCAAGAAGGGATGGCAGTGGCTATATTTCATTAGAAGTTTGAGAAGAATTGGTATTGTATGTCACCAAAGACTCTCACAAATTTCTATAGACGTACTTGTGGAGAGCATCCTAACTGGTTGAATCACCATCCGGCACGGAGGGGCCACCGCACAGGATCGGGAAACAGCTGAAGAAAGTGGCAAACTCAGCCAGCTCCATCGTGAACACTAGCCTCCCCAGTATAGAACACGTCTTCATAAAGCCCCCATCATTAAGGACCCCCATCAATAAAGAGGGGAGGGAGTCGACGTTCCCTAATCAATAAAGACATGCTCTCTTCTCACTGCCCCCAGCAAGGAGGAGGAAGATACAGAGTCAATGTTTTGGCAACAGCTTCTTCCCCTCCACCATCAGATTTCTGAATGGCAATGAACACATGAACGCTGACTCACCACTTACTTTTTCTTTCTGCTCACTTTTTGCACGACATTTAATTTATTTATATATATATATATTTCTTATTGTAATTTATAACATACAGTATGCCAATAATATTAAGCCTGATTCTAATCTCCAGCCTTGAGCTGCAGAGCTCTGAGAGAATGCTGGTTACGATGGTTTGCCCCAATCAGTTAAGCAAAGACTTTTAATGGTTTGGCAAGTGTGTGGAAGCACTTGTTGCAATAATTTATACTCGGGCAATGACTGTGTGCCCTATAAGTGATTTACACCAGAGCAGAGGGGACCTCACTTGATGTGGTTTTAGTCAATTATTTACATGATTAAAAACTGCTCTGCACGTTCATCAAAGGAACAATATTCAAACAGATTTGTGAAGGAACTTTTTCTACTGTTAGGGAAAGACAAAACCAGAAAATGACTCAGCTGAACCATGAAGGCGAGGCTGCAGGAAGCCCCATCCGTCTCTCCACACTTCTGCTGTCATCCCTTTTGTAAGTAAAACATTATTCAAACCACAGGATCTAGACTCCCAGGTAACTGGAAACAGTTGGAGTTCTAGTTTGTTATTAAACACGTTGCTAAAGTGTTTGTGATTTGCAAAGAAAGAAGCGATATTTAATTTAGGTGAACTCTCAGCCAGGCAGTTTTGTAAAATAACCCTCAAAGTTTTTGGAGTAAGTTTAAATTGTGAGATAAAAATGATTATTTGAAAGACCAAGACCAGAACACAGTCTTAAGCCTACCTCTAAGTCACTTCATGGACATATAATCAATCAATAAGTTAGCATATATTTATATTTTTCATGTTTTTTAAATTATTGTGTTCTTTATCTTATTGAGTTTTCTTTTGTGATGCAGCAAAACCAGAGTAACAATTATTTCATTCTTACACTTGTGCACTGAAAATGACATTAAACAATCTTGAATCTTGAATGTGGAAGAGAAGGATTTTATTCGAGTATGCAAGTCACACCTAGCTCCTTGCTGAGCAAACTGACTACTCCATCAGCTGCATTTAGGGTTAGAGACTCCAGCAAGGCCACTAGAGAATAGAGCGAGTTTTTCAAAAGGCAAGCGACCCTTGGCCCACAGTCATCACTTCAGCCATCAGGTCAACAGTTGGTTGACTGAACAGTGCCAATTGTCTTTATCCCTGTGTCATGATGCTCTAGAAACATTATACCAGGATAATTAAAGGCTCAATATGGGTCATTGTGGACAAATAAATCAAATTGATAGCTTGAGCACTGGGTCTGAATACCTTGATTTAGCAAAAACAACAAATACTTCAACATGCTCGTTCCAGGAGCCCTTAATGTTAACTTGCTTTCTTTACAGCACATCGAAAGGCATCAAGCGTGAAAGCTTTGTGGAGGATCAAAAGCTGAGCAAAGAAACATGAAGCTTAATTGTCGATCTTTATTTCAGAATAAAGGCATGCAGTGCCTCAGTGCAGTCTGTTCATGGGCTGTATAATGTTCAGTTTCTGCTACACAGGCAGTGTGTTTGTGTATCAGTGCAGTCTGTTCATGGGCTGTATAATGTTTAGCTTCTCGGTACGCAGGCAACGTGTTTGTGTATTAGTGCATCTGTCCAGTTTATTTTTATGTGCTGTATACAGCTTCCCAGTTTAAGATGGTGCTGCTGAAGCATAGTGACTTCTTGCTGGTCGCAAACAAAGCTACTGACTACTTTCTAAATCACACTTTTTCTGGTAAACGATCACTGCGATCACCTCCCTCTCAGAGTTGAGCTGTTGAACCGCCTGTGCTAGCTGGCATTCTTGCGGTGTGAACTGAAGCCTCGAAGTTGCGGGACAATGGCAGCATGGCGTGCATGAGCCAAATCGAGGCAGTGGGGAATATACGATTGTTTGGCCATTGCTGGAGCAGACTTGGAGGCGATTCACTGTGGCAGAACCGAAGCGGAGCGGAGTCGGGTCAGCGGGGCCCAGGCCCAAGTCCCGAGGGTGAGGAAAGACATGAGGTTTGATTGATTAAAGCGCCAGGCTGAATTGGAAAGGTCGGTTACGGGCTGAGTGAGATGGCGGTTCCTGGGCCCGAGAGCATCGCAAAGCGGCAGAACCTGGGTCTGAGAGTGAGGAACATCTCGCAGTTTGGACGGGTTTGACCAGAGGAGAAGGATGGGCTGGTTCTTCTCACTTCTCCACGAGGCACACTCATCCCTGTGCTGAACTGAGGCGACTAGATCGGCCGCAGTGATGACTGGCTTCACTTCTGCAAACTTCATTTGCTTGCGTGCTTTTGGTTGTTTGCATGATTTGGTTTTACTTCTGCACATTGGGTCTTTTTAAAAATGGGTTCTATTGGGTTTCTTTGTTCTGTGGCTGCTGAACCTCAAGGTCGTATATAGTATACATATTTTGATGACAAATGTACTTTGAACTTTGAACATAGGACATAGGGCGTAGAAGGATCCTACCCACCCTGCTCATGGACTGTTTGTCCCACTTCCATTAGGGAAGAAGCTACGTAGTACCCACACCAAGACCACCAGACTCAAAAACAGTTACTTTCCCCAAGCAGTAAGGCTGATCAACACCTCCACCCACTGACCCAGCCACTACTTTACTATTTCCAATCAGTCACCATGTGTACAGCCGAGCGTCACTTTATGGACATATAATCAATCTATGTATATAAACTATCTTTCGTATTTATATCCATTGTGTTTTGTTTATTGCTGTGATCTTATCCTATTGTGTTTTTATTTTGTGTTGCATCAGATCGGAAAAATAATTATTTTGTTCTCTTTTACATTGTTTAATAGACTTCTAATTGATGTATGCAACTGACACCTCGAGTCGTAGAGTCCTAGAGCATCACAAAACAGAAACAAACCCTTTGGCCAGTCTAGTCCATGCCAAACTATTAATCCACCTCGTCCCATCGACCTGTACCTGGACCATAACCCTCTATACCCCTCTCAGACTTCTTTTAAATGTTGAAATCGACCCCGCATCCATCACCTGCGCTGGCAGCTCATTCCACACTCTGAGTGAAGAAGTTCCCCCTCACGTTCCCCTTAAATATTTCACCTTTCACCCTTAATCACAAGACCATAAGACATAGGAGTCAAACCCCAGTAGAAAGAGTCTCCTCGCTTAGCCCTTCATACCCATGTCATCCATGTACCACTCCAACCCTTAATAACTGAGTCTACATCCACTACTTGTGTGGCAGCATGTTCCACACTCTCACCAACCTCTAGGTGAAGAAGTTTCCCCTCAGATTCCACCTTTCACTCTAAACCCATGACCTCTAGTTCTAGTCTCACCCAAACTCATCGGTCAAAGCCTGCTTGCATTTATCCTATCCATACCCCTCATAATTTCGTATGCCTCCATCAAATCTCCTCTCATTCTCCAACGCTCCAGGGAATAAAGTCCTCACTTATTCAACCTTTCCCTGTATCTCAAGTCCTCAAGTCCCAGAAATGCCCGTGTAAACATTCTCTGTACTCTTTCAGTCTTACTTTTCCCAGGGCTAACACGAGAGGGCATAGTTTTAAGGTGCTTGGAAGTAGGTACAGAGGAGATGTCAGGGGTAAGCTTTTTATACACAGAGTGGTGAGTGCGTGGAATGGGCTGCCAACAATGGTGGTGGAGGTGGATACGATAGGGTCTTTTTAGAGACTCCTGGACAGGTATATGGAGCTCAGAAAAGTAGAGGGCTATGGGTAACCCGAGGTAACTTTTTTTTTGTAATTTATTTTTTATTGAATTTCATCATCAAACAAACATTTCCATAAGATGTATTTCAGATACTGTACATATATATCATATAATCATATTTGTCACAAATCTCCACATAATATTTATCTGAGGTATACACTTATAGAAAGGAGAGGAAAGAAAGAACAATCGAAAGAAGAAAACTATGTACAGAGTAGGGAGTGATTTTTATTTACAGCATATTCATTGACTTGTGAGAATAAAATCAGGCCTATGAGGTGTTATGTAGTTAAACCATTTTTCTAGTATGAATAAAATTGTTCCAACTTATGATTAACAGATGCTGTCATCTTCTCCATTCTGTAAATGCTGGAGGTTATTTCTAAAGTAAGTACATGTTCGGCACAGCATTGTGGGCTGAAGGGACTGTATTGTGCTGTAGTTTTTCTATTTTTTTATGTTTCCTGTAGGCAGATGGCCAGAACTGCACACAATATTGCCCCTGCCTCTCTCATCCTGGAAGCCATACAAATTTGGAAAAGGACACCTAAATCCTTTTCCCAGGCAACGTGCAACCTGCTAAGCCTGTTTCTGTCCTATGGCTCCATGGCATGACATCATTTGAAACATGGATAAGGGAAGCTCGTCTTGCTTACGTACTCCCAGCCTAGCAGAGGTCTGAAGAATAGAACTGCCAGATGGGATTGCTGAAATAAAATACTGATCCTAATGATGGATAAACCTTTCTGACCTTGCTTTCATCAACCAACCTCTAATATATGTATCTATCCACTACAACACAGGTAGAGGTGATCACTGCACAGACCCTGTGGAGACTCGAGCTCATCTTCTCACTGATGACACCTCCCATTGAATTCTATGCCACTGCTCAATAGCCCTATAAAACCCTGGTTAGACTACACTTGGAATATTGTGTTCAGTTCTGGCCACCTCATTACAGGAAGGACGTGGAGGCTTGTGAGACGGTTTACCAGGATGGTACCTGGATTAGAGAGCATGTCTTATGAGGCCACACTTTCTAATTAAGTTGAGAGACCGAGGGCTTTTGGAGTGAAGGAGGATGAGTGGTGATTTGATAGAGGCGGTGTTATGTTTTGTAACTCCAAAGCATAAAATTAATATGAATCTTACTTGGCTTTTACTTTAAGCGAGGGGCTTGTATGACGTGGCAGCGTAATAATGCATGCAATTTTCGTACTTTTACAGATAACCTGCAATGCATTATGCAACCAACAAAGAATGCTTTGTCAAACAATATATTTACAATATTACTCAAATATCACTGAAATATTAAAAACACAACAGGTGCAAAGATGATATGAAGTACAGATACAGTGCATGGCCAGACTTTTTTCCCCTGGAAGGAAATGGCTAATACAAAGGAGAAGAAATTTAAGGTGATTGGAGGAAACTACAGGGAGGTTGTCAAAGGTAGATATTTTAAGCAGAGTGGTGAGTGGTAGAGGCAAATACATTAGGGCATTTAAGAGACTCTTAGAGAGGCACAAGGATGATTGAAAAATGGAGGGTTATGTAAGAGGGAGGGGTAGATTGATCTTTGAGGAGATTAAAAGGTTGGCCAAACGGCCTGTTCTGTGTTGAACAGTTCTATGCTCAATGAGTCTCTGTAAACCTGCTGAAAATGCAATCTTTGAAATAAAGGCTGAGGACTCAGTTCTGACTTGACAATTAAATGATCCTTTTCTTTAGCGAGGTGAGCAATGACGTTTTGATCTGATGTTACTACTGTGAACAAATAGTTAACCTGTCCATGAAGACAAGTTCCAGCAGAAGAGATGTAGGTCAGGATCGAGTCCCAGAGTCACACCGCATGGAAGCAGACACTTCCACCCGGACTGTCCATGCCGACTAAGGTGACCATCTGGGCTGGTCTTATTTGCCTCTGCTTGGTCCGCGTCCCTCTAAGCCTGTCCTATCTACGTACCTGTCCAAGTGTCTGATAAATGTTGTTTTTGTATCTGCCTCAGCCACTTCCACTGGCAGCTCACATCAGCCTCTGTGTGAGGAAGTTTTCCCTCACGTCCCTTTTGAATCTTTTCCCTTTCATCTTCAACCTGTGCCCTCCGGTTGTGGATTCAGTTTGTGTGCATCACGATCGACCTACAGAGCGTAGATAAGTTCTGAAGTGCATTTGCAGAGGAAGAGAGTTTGACAAACGAGGTTTCAGTGCAACAGGAAGTAGAACCCAGTGACTCACTAACATTAATATGTAGCATTTAGGTACATAACAAGGATTGTACTTTGGAATGTACTGAATTCATCCCTGATGAAGATGGCAGACATTGTCATTGAAACATTGGTTACAATTGATTCCTGTACCTGGCTGGAAGCCTGAAAAGAGTTTATTTGTAATCCAAAGATGATCCTATTATCTTTGTGGTATTGGGAATCCGGGTGGCCGTGAATAACACACATGAGAGATGGAGATGTGAGGAATAAATGTGCAGCTGTTTATTTTGCTTGTAAGCCCTCTACCCAGAATGCCCTCTCACATTACGTTCACAGGAAGGTCAAAATATACATGGGTACATAACAGATCATATTCTTGTGTTCAGTCCCTCCAAACTCATTGGGAATTTTAGAATCAGACCTCCACTTTTTGAGATGAGGTTCACACGTCCATTTCTCCTCCCTGGGTGTGCAAGGTTCACCTGACAGATTTGGCATCAAGGTGTACTGATGAACAGAGAGGACAGTGGTACAGCAGACTTTAGCTGTGAAACAGGCAACACCTTTCACAGAGAGTTAGTCCAGGCAGGCTGCAAGAAGTCATCCAGGCCTGTGACTTTACCCAGAGCATCAAAGGCAAGTAGAACATGCAGAGTTCAGAGCTTATTGTCAACTCTGATTGGTTCGGAAGCAGTTGGTTCTAAAACCACTGACTTCTAGCAAGTCAAACAATGGTTCAATAAAGCTTGCTGAAGTGAGAATGATGTGATGCTAGTAATCAGAGGGAGGCCCTCTGTTGGTCAGGGTCAACCGTGGATTTGTGTTTTCTGTCTACATTGACGCCGGCAGTTAATACCATAAGATCATAAGACATAGGGGCAGAATTAGGCCATCCATCCAGCGAGCCTGTTCTGCCATTTCATCATGAATGATCCCGGATCCTATTCAGCCCCATATACCTGCCCTTTCACCTTGATGTCTCAACCAATCAGGAATCTATCAACTTCTGCTTTGAATATACCCACGGACTTGGCCACCACCGCAGTCTATAGCAGAGCATTCCACAGATTCACCACTCTTTGGCTAAAAAAAATCCTCCTGCCTCTGAGGGTCACTCCTCAATTTTGAGGCTGTGCCCTCTAGATCTGGATATCCCTGCTAGAGGGAACATCCTCTCCACTTCCACCTTATCTAGTCCTTTCAACATTCGGTAGGTTTCAATGAGATCCCCACTAATTCTTCTAAATTCCAGTGAATACAGGCCCAAAGCTGCCAAATGCTCCTATACTAACCCCTTCATTCCTGGGATCATCCCCTCTGGACTCTTTCCAATG
Organism: Mobula hypostoma; assembly: GCF_963921235.1. Classification (NCBI taxonomy): domain Eukaryota; kingdom Metazoa; phylum Chordata; class Chondrichthyes; order Myliobatiformes; family Myliobatidae; genus Mobula; species Mobula hypostoma. Next base: position 146,467,246 of record NC_086098.1, read on the forward strand.
ACAATACATCCTTTCTGAGATAGGTGGCCCAAAAACTGTTGACAATACTCCAAATGCGGCCTGACCAGTGTCTTATAAACTTCAGCATTATCTCCTTGTTTTTATATCCTACTCTCCTTGAAACCAATACCAACATTGCATTTGCCTTCTTTACCATAGACTCAATCTGTAAATTAACCTTCAGGGAGTCTTGCACGAGGGCTCCTAAGTTCCTTTGCACCTCTGATGTTTGAATTTTCTCCCCAAAACAAGGCAGTACGATACGGAGAGCAAGCTGCTGCCCGTGCTGCAGACTCCCCCTCTCCGTGCAGCTGATGAATCCAAAGGGAATAGTAGAGACTGATACAGGCATTGTGGTAGCGTAGTGGTTAGGGTGATGTTATTAACGCTTGGGGTACTCTGAGTTTGGTTGCAGCACTGTTCTGTAAAGAGTCTCTGTACATCCTCCCCATGGAACGTGAGGGTTTTCCCAAGGTGATCAGTTTCCTCCCACAGTCTAATGACGTACTGGATAGGTTAATTGGTCATTGTAAATTGTCCTGTGATTAAGGAAAGGATTAATCGTGGTTGTGAGGTTGCTGGGGCAGCATGGGTCAAAGGGCCAGAAGAGCCAACTCTGCACTGTATCATTAAATAAATAAACATTCAATTAGTCTGCAATTATTAGCAAGTCCGATAGCTGTCTTGGCCCAGGAATTTCTTCACTAACTTTTCTGACTCCTTTATATCAACTATTTCTGCGACCAAGCTCTGTCCCAGTATTGCCTTGTGTGACTTTTCCAATGACGCTGCAGTTAAATGCCTGCAGCTGCTTTACATATTAATATTGTGGGAGCCCATAAAAATCAGATTCAAGTTTGCTGACTCCACCACTGTCGTTGGTTGAATCAAAGGTGGTGATGAATCAGCATACAGGAGGGAGATTGAAAATCGGGCTGAGTGGTGCCACAACAACAGCCTCTCACTCAATGTCAGCAAGACCAGGGAGCTGATTATTGACCAGGAGGAGGAAACCAGAGGTCCATGAGCCAGTCCTCATTGGAGAATCACGAGAGGAGAGGGTCAGCAACTTCCAATTCCTCGGTGTTATTTTTCCGAGGACTTGTCCTGGGCCCAGCACGTAAGTGCAACTACAAAGAAAGCTTGGCAGTGGCTCTACTTCCTTAGGAGTTTGCGGAGATTAGGAATGGCATCTAAAACTCTGACAGACTTCTATAGATGTGTAGTGTGGAGTATATTGACTGGCTGCATCACAGCCTGGTCTGGAAACACCAATGTCCTTGAAAAGAAAATCCTACAAAGGGTAGTGCATATAGTCCAGTCCATCACTGGTAAAACTCTCCTCACCATTGAGAGCATCTGCATGAAGCGTTATCACAGGAAAGCAGCATCCACCATCGGGGACTCCCATCGTCCAGTTCATGTTCCCTTCTTGTTGCTACCATCAGGAGAAAGGTACAGGAACCTCAGGACTCTCACTACCAGGCTCAGGAACAGTTACTACCTCACAACCATCAGGCTCTTGAACCGAAGGGGATAGCTGATATGGTTATTATTCTATAGACTTACTGAGTACACCCACAAGAAAATGAATCTCAGGGTTGCATATGGTGGCCCATATGTACTTTGATAATTAAATTTACTCTGAACTTTGAGCTTTTCCAGTGAAGGACCTATTGTAGTGTAGTTGGGTAGGGTTTCCCGGTGAAGGACCTTGCGCAGTGCTGTTGGGCGGAGCGTGCCCTGTGAAGGACCGTGCACAGTGCAGTTGTGTAGGGCATTCCCGGATTCAGACTATTGTACTTCAGAGAAGACAATAGTGGACATGGTGGTATTGGGTTTAAATGACGGGCTCCATCAAGGGCAAAACCCTCCCCACCCTCAAGAACATCTTCAAGAGGCGATGCATCAAGAAGACAGCATCATTAAGGACGCTCACCCTCCAGGACATGTCCTCTTCTCATGACAACCATCAGGGAGAAGGTACAGGAGCTGCCTTCCTCAGCAGTTACTTATAAAATTCTAAAAAGCAGAGGTACTAGAACAGATCCTGGTGGAACACCATGGGTCACCAACCTGCAGGCAGAACATGCTCCATCCTCAACCACCTTTTTCCTTCTGTTGGCAGGCTAATTCTGCATCCACACACACAGGTCTCACTGGGCCCCATGCTTCCTGGCTCTCTGAATGAGCCTACCCTAGGAAATCTTATCAAACAGCCTACTGAAGTCCATATACACCACATCAATTGTACTACCTTCATCAATGTGCTTTGTCACATCCTCAAAGAATTTAATCAGACTTGTGAGGCATACCTCATAAAGCCATGCTGATAACTCTTAATCAGACTATGTTTCTCCAAGTGTTCATACATTCTATCTTTAAGGATCTTCCCTCACGACTTGCCCACCACTGAAGTAAATCTTACCTGGTCTAAGATTCCCAGGGTTAATCCCTACTCCCTTTCTTAAATGCTTTCTTTAAATAGCATTTAAAAGTTCAAAGTAAAGTTATTACAGCACAATGCAGATCCTTTGCCAACCTTTTAATCTACTCTGAAATCATTCTAACCCTTCCCTCCCACATAGCCCTCCATTTTTCTATCACCCACGTACCTATCTAAGAGTTTGTTAAATACCCCTAATGTATCTGCCTCTACCACCCCTCCTGGAAGGGTATTCCACATACCCACCACTCTCTGTGTAAAAAATCCTACCTCAAACATCTCCCTAGAAAGAGCGTGTCCTGTGCTCGACTGTTCTACATTCTATGCCTATGTTCTGTTTGTAAACTATTTAAAGAATAATTTTGAAGTCTTGATTTTAAATATTAATAGTCAATCTTAAAAGACTATGGTCACCTATGTCATACAACAAACACAGCACATAATGATGATGATGATGAGTCATTCTTCAGCTGTTATTACTCTGATGAGGTGACTTGTTGTTAAAGTGAACATGTTCTGTAATATCAGGCATCTAAGACTGGAATAATACAATCTTCGCGAATAAACTCCAAAAGTCAAAACATGAGGCTGAATGCATCCTCCTCTATCACTCTCGTTCCATGCACTTATCACTCTCTGTGTAAAAAACCTACCTTTGACATCCCTCCCCTTCATTGTTTTCCTCCAGTCACCACAGATCCCCTTTGTATTAGTCATTTCCGCTCTGGGAAGAAGTCTCTGTCTGTCCACTCGATCTATGCCTCTTATCATCTTGTACACCTCTATCAAGTCACCTCTCATTCTCTTTCATTCCAAAAGGAAAGGCCCTACCTCACCCTAGCCTATCCTCATAAGACAACAGCCTATGTGTCTCCCCCAGTAATTAAAGATTTGCATTTTATGCTCATGTCTATGATGTCTGATGAATCCCTCCAGAAGCAGCCAAATTTCAAGTTCTGCACATGGCCTCTGCTTGCCATGAAAAGGACTGCACAAACTAGGGTGCTTGAGGATAGACTATAAGACATAGGAATAGAATTCAGCTATTCGCCCATCGAGTCTGCTCCACCATTCCATCATGGCTGATTTATTATCCCCCTCATCCCCATTCCTCTGCCTTCTCTCTGTAACCTTTGGTGCCCTGGCTAATCAAGAATCTATCAACTTCCGCATGAAATATATTCAAAGACCTGGCCTCTGAGGCAATGAATTCCATAGATTCACCACTCTCTGGCTAAAGAAATTTTTCCTCACCTTGTTTCTAAATGGGTATCCCTCAATTCCGAGGCTGTGCCCTCTGGTGCTAGTCTCCTCCACTATACGAAACATCCTCTCCGCATCCACTTTAATACTCGATAGGTTTCATTGAGATCACCCCCCCCTCTATAAAACTCCAGCAAGTACAGACCCAGAGCCATCAAACGCTCCTCATGTGTTAACCCTTTCTTCCCTGGGATCATTGTCATGAACCTCCTCTGGAGCCTCTCCAATAATGGGCCAACCTACTTTAATGCTTCCACTTTGATGTGATAGGTGTCATTACACAGGGTGGGCTGTTCTCTCCCAGGGCCATGAATCATGTACTGTAATCGTAGCCTGATGCAGGTGGAAAAGGGTGCTGGCTAATTTTCTGGCACAAACCAAATGCTCCAGCTATTTCCACTGTGGATAACGTGTACATTAAAGAATTATATGTAAGGGGTTTCTTCTTTTATGTTACTGTGAAGGCTCATAAAATGGCTTCTTTGTTATGTTAGAATAAAAACGGCTTTTCTGCAAGCAGTTCTCTCTCTCTGCTTGTTTGGGTTATATTATTCTTTTTGTGGGTGATATTCAGTCTCATATGGGTGGGAACCGTGTGGTTTGGTGGGTTTTTGGGAGGAGATCCGAACAGGAAGGACGTGCTGGAAGCGCTCTGGTCGACCACTGTGGTTGGTCCCGAGCGACGAGTCGAGGGGCTCGGAGGGGATTGAATGGTGGAAAGAGGACCCCGGTAATTGAGCTCCAACAGTTGTGCACGAAGTGGTTGTACTCTGATAAGTCCGGCGCCTTTTACTTTCCCTTTTATACTGTATCTCATAGTTCCAGTAAGATTTATAAAGTGTAATCTGTAAATCGTACATTGTGTGCTGTCTGATATTTGATGTGTGAGTTGGTGCCAGGTGGCATTACACAGCAACTACACAACTGTGAGACACGGTTTGGCGGGCGGACAGGGTTTCCCCTAGGTAAACACGAGCCAATAGACCTAAGCATTACGTATACAAATGGCAGCTAGGTTGCAGGCTGTGTAAGATTCCCATACATAGCAGGCTTTAACGAGATATGTCGTAAATCATGCTGGATCGGGAGGAATTTTAGATTTAACAGGCATCAGCAGTACAGTAAATAGGAAATTTGTTTTGGATAATGTTCCCCCATCACTAAGGACGTGCCCTCTTCTCATTGCTATGGTCAGCGAGGAGATTTAGGAGCCTGAAGACACACACTCAACTCTAGCCTCTTCTCCTCTGCCATCTGATTTCTGAATGGACCAACCAGTGCATGAACATTATCTCACTCCTCACTATTTTTGCTCTCTTTTGCAATACTTATTTATATGTGAATTTTTAAAAAAAATTCTTCCCACCCCTTCTGGGTGGTGTGTACATGTATTTTTTCCTCAACCTCAGGTCCTCTACCAGAGGCCTGGGAGCTTGAGGGTTTGTTGCAGTATCCTTGCCGTTCGTGGTAGTGTGCTCTCTGGACCAAGCTCTCAGATGTTGTTCCTGGGATTTGATGAAGCCAGTCTCCCAGTCCAGGTGTCACAGTTTCAAATATCGTGTCACCACCAGGATTACTATGACTCTAACCTTCCACATCCTTTCTACCTGCTCTTTCAAGCTCTAGTATTTCTCCAGCTTCTCATGGTCTTTCTTCCTGATGTTACTGTCACTCAGAATTGCCACATCTATTACTATTGCTTTCTTCTGTCTCTTGTCTTGTATTACTATGTCTGGTTGGTTGGCCAGTACCAGCTTATCAGCCTGTACTTGGAATTCCCACAGGATCTTAGCCCTGTCATTCTCCACTACCTTCTCGGGTGTTTCCCAATTGGACTTGGGAGTGTCCAATCCATACTCAATGCAGATGTTCCTGCATACAATTCCTGCAACTTGGTTGTGCTGTTCAGCGTATGCTGTCCTTGCCTGCATCTTGCACCCTGCTACTATGTGCAGGATGGTTTCAGCGGATTCCTTGCACAGTCTGCATCTTGGGTCTTGCCTGGTGTGTAACACTCCTGCTTCTATTGTCCTTGTGCTCAGCACCTGTTCTTATGCAGCCATGATCATCGCTCTTGTGCTGTCCCTCAGCCCTGCCATTTCCAGCCATTGGTAGGACTTTTTTTTGTCAGCCACCTCTGAATTCTGGCGATGGTACATCCCGTGCAGTGGCTTGTCCTGCCATGGCCTCTGGTTTTCTGGCTCTGCTTCACCCACTTCCATTTCCATGTCCCCTGCCTGCTGTCTGAGCTATTCTCCTCGCAGGAGAATATTTTTATATATACTATATATTTCTTTTTGCAATTTATTATAATATATAGGTATAATAATGGTGAGATACATCTTTAGATGCACTGGGACACATCATCAGTGATATAACCTGAGGTCATCAGGTGTTTTGGGTCTTTCAATATCAGACACTTTCTCCCAGGTGACCGACAGGGTTGATCAGGCCCTGGCCTGTGTCCCAGCGGCATTGGTCCACAAGTCACACCTCTTGATCCATGGCTGTCTGGAGACTTGCTCAGCAGCCTCCGTGACAGTCCTGACGGCTCTTCTCTCTGCAGCTCCTGTCGTGCCAAGGAGAGAGTAGGTTCCACAGAGAGAGCAGCCATCGAAACCTCTACACCCCATCTCTATCGGGTCACATCGTGCCCTCCACCCTGCCTCTGGACTGCTCTACCAGCTCCTGGCGTTTGGCTGCATATTTCTTAGTGTAATTAGTATGTATTGCGCTGTATTGCTGCCGCAAAAATGACAAATTTCATGACATCCGTTAGTGATGATAAACCTGATCCTGATTCAGCTTCTACTAGGATTGGTGATCCTTGTGTGGGACACTGCTTTTCTCCATTGGCTTCTTTTTCATCTATTGAAATGTTTCTTAAATTAATGAATTTGGCATATACTTTTGAAGACTGAAAATTTTCAATTCTGCAAAAGAATTATTCAATATTTTAATATTTTTGGAATTCATGAGATGTTGATTTGTATAAGGTCCTCTTTTGCAACTTAATCAATAACAGGGATTAAAATCTAGACTTTTAAATTTATAAAGCAGTATGGTCATTCCAAAGGGAATGCTTCTGAAAATGATATCAATCAAGTAGCCACACATGAGGCTGCTCAATAAGATAAGAGCCCATGGAATTACGGGAAAGTTACATACGTGGATAGAGCATTGGCTGATTGGCAGGATATAGAGAGTGGGAATAAAGGGATCCTATTCTGGTTGGCTGCCGGTTACCAGTGGTGTTCCACAGGGGTCCGTGTTGGGGCCGCTTCTTTTTTACATTGTACATCAACGATTTGGATTATGGAATAGATGGCTTTGTGGCTAAGTTTGCTGATGATACGAAGATAGGTGGAGGGGCCGGTAGTGCTGAGGAAACAGAGAGTCTGCAGAGAGACTTGGATAGATTGGAAGAATGGGCAGAGAAGTGGCAAATGAAGTACAATGTTGGAAAGTGTATGGTTATGCACTTTGGCAGAAGAAATAAACGGGCAGACTATTATTTAAATGGGGAGAGAATTCAAAGTTCTGAGATACAACGGGACTTGGGAGTCCTCGTACAGGATACCTTTAAGGTTAACCTCCAGGTTGAGTCAGTAGTGAAGAAGGCGAATGCAATGTTGGCATTCATTTCTAGAGGAATAGAGTATAGGAGCAGGGATGTGATGTTGAGGCTCTATAAGGCGCTGGTGAGACCTCACTTGGAGTACTGTGGGCAGCTTTGGTCTCCTTATTTAAGAAAGGATGTGCTGACATTGGAGAGGGTACAGAGGAGATTCACCAGAATGATTCCGGGAATGAGAGGGTTAACATATGAGGAACGTTTGTCCGCTCTTGGACTGTATTCTTTGGAGTTTAGAAGAATGAGAGGAAACCTCATAGAAACATTTCGAATGTTGAAAGGCATGGACAGAGTGAATGTGGCAAAGTTGTTTCCCATGATGGGGGAGTCTAGTACGAGAGGGCATGACTTAAGGATTGAAGGGCGTCCATTCAGAACAGAAATGCGAAGAAATTTTTTTTAGCCAGAGGGTGGTGAATCTATGGAATTTGTTGCCATGGTCGGCAGCGGAGGCCAAGTCATTGGGTGTATTTAAGGCAGAGATTGATAGGTATCTGAGTAGCCAGGGCATCAAAGGTTATGGTGAGAAGGCGGGGGAGTGGTACTAAATGGGAGAATGGATCAGCTCATGATAAAGTGGCAGAGCAGACTCGATGGGCTGAATGGCTGACTTCTGCTCCTTTGTCTTACGGTCTTATGGTCTAATGTAGTACTGAGTTCAATTTAAGTAACCTGCCCAACTTCACATAAGTACTTCAGCTTTACCGTTGTGGTCATTTTCAAGAGAAGCAGAGCAATCCACGTAGAAACCCAAACAGCAGACCCCTCATCCATCAGAATTCCTTTATATTCATCCACTCTGTGCATCCTTTGCTTTAAGGTTGACTGACCTGAGCATCCAAGGCATCATGTCTATTTATGAACATGCTACTCCACCTCCTTTTAAAGTGAGTGGAGGGCAGTATCGAGCCAGAGGCTTGATTTTCACACAGAGAGCAGCGGATATCTGAAAAGCACTGCTGGGGTGATGAGGAGGCTGATCCAGTTGCGACATTTAAGAGACTAGCAGATAGGCATGCCAAAGTTCACAAAATACTACCATGACATTCATTTTCTTGCAGGCATTCATAATAGAAAAAAATATAATAGAATTAATAAAACTACACATGAACAAAGATTGATAAACAACCAGACTGCAAAAGAAGGCAAACTGTGCTAAAAATGTTTATTTACATCAGAAGGTGGAAGAGGAATAATAGACATTAAAGATCTACACAACAGTCAGGTAAAACTTCTAAGGATAAACTTTCATCAATGAAAACAGGAATCAACACTCCATGCAAGCATATGCAATTCTGATAAGAAGTATACATCACTAAACTTAAATGAGAGCACAACCCCCAAAAAATGAAGACATTATCACTCCAGAAGAAAAGGATAACCAATGGAAGAGCATGACCCACCATGGAAGATATCCCAATGATCTGAGCAGAGTGGATGTCAACAAGGAAACGTCGAACACCTGGCTCAGAGTTGGAGACTGCTTCCCAGAAACAGATGGGTTCTTTGTGGCAATGCAGAATCGGGTGATTAACACAAAAAATTACCAAAAATACGTACTAAAAGACCAACAAAGTCAAGATGATCAATATAGAAAATGCCAAGAAAAACCAGAAACAATCCAACACATTAAACGATCCTGTGGCAGTTTAACACAATCTGATTACTTACAGAGGCACAATCAAGTGACAAACATCATTCACCAAAATCTTGCTTTAAAATACAAACTCTTAAAGACATCATACTTGACTAAAAGTACAAGCCTTATCCAATTATAGAGCCAGAGTTCTGCAAGTTATGTTAAGACTGATAGATTAATACAGGGAGGACAATCCATAATAACCAGATATCCAGATATAATATTGCAGAATAAGCAAGCAAGAACAACTTACTTAGCAGGGATAGCTATTCCAAATGCACACAACATGTGTGCATCAATAAGTGAAAAACACCAGAAATATGCTGAATTAAAAGAGAAAATTGAAAGACAATGGAACGTGAACAGGGTATACATTGTCCCAATAGTAATATCTACAACCAGTATCATCTGAAAGTCACTACGCAATAGCATTAAACAATTAGGCCTACACAGCAATATTTATGTAAATCTCCAGAAAACCACAATACTAAACACCACCAGAATAGTCCGAAAGTTCCCAGCAATTGAGAAATGAGCGTGTTTGGCGTTGTCTGTATCTCAGCTTTTACCATAATAATAAAAAATAAGCAAACAATTCTGGGAACATGAACTGTAGAGTCCTTCGGCTGTGGAATAAGTTCAGAGTCAAAGTGAGTGAAGTTATCCCCTCTGGTTGAGGAGCCTGATGGTTGAAGGGTAATAACTGTTCCCGGACCTGGTGGTGTGGAACCTGAGGCTCCTGTACATGGATGTAAGAAAAAATGGAGGGTTATGGTCTGCGTCAGAGGGAAGAGTTTGATTCATTGCCGAGAAAGTTTAGAGAGGTCAGCACAGCATTGTGGGCTGAAGGGCCTGTATTGTGCTGTACTGCTCTGTGTTCTTTGTCCTGTATTCTATCTCAGTATCCTATAGTGAGCTATTAAGATTCACAAACTGCAGTTATAGATTAGTTTATTCGGGTACATTTTGCAGATGACTGAGCCAAATATGAATCAAAATATAGGCTAAATGGCAATATTGTTATATGGGAATAGTACTTTAGTGTTTTTGTGCTTTTTTTCTCCTGCTATCAGAGTTATATTTTAAATTCAACCACAGAAAATAAGTCAAGTTATTGATTTGATTAGCTCCCATTAAATTCAAAAAGTTTTAAAAGTAACTTTCTGTACCTGGGAAGAAAAAAAAACTATCTATTGTATTTAGTCATAACAAAACTTGAAGCTTAAGGTATTTTTATTTGTCAAGTTCCATTCAATCCACAGAGAGTAACTGAACCACATGTCTGAGTTTAGGGAAATGATAAAGGAGTTGTCTCCTAGGTAAAGCTGTTAAGGGAGGGAGATGAAGATAACTTTTACCCATGTCAAATCAGCCTTGTAGAAGAGGTCAGGACTTTCTGTCTGGGGCCAGTAGAAGTTTTCTCATGTGAGGGTTCAGCATTCATAGACACAATGTAAACCGTCTTTTCTGCTGTCAATCTAAAGGCTGCTTCTGGCTCCACTAGTTCCCAATGCACAGTATTCCGCACCACAAGAGTTTATCCACATGTGCCCAGGCAAACGCTATGCTACACCAAGTGCAACATTGATGTGACTTACTAAATCTTTGGGCCTGAACAATAAATGCTTTAGTACAATGGGACCTGGAGCATTTTATTGATTAATGTTTTTCTACCCTCTGACGAGCACTCCCAATGCCCTTTTCATTCACTCATTTATTCCTCTCTCATAATTTTATTACTCATTTGACTTTCAGTATTTATTAGAGTGCATGTTAAAAATATCCTCTTGCTTTGCTGTCTTTAAACAAATATATTAATAATTCTTGGAGGTGACTGGGAATATTTGCAGTGATTGTGAAAATCAAACAGAACATTATGACTGTTCAAATGATAAGTTAGTGAATAATCCAAATCTTTAAAACTATTGCCATTGATTACCTTGTCAATCCTTAGTGAGCACAATGCGTAGACTACAGCCAATATGGAAGGCCTGAAATAAAGACGGATATTTAAAGTGAACAAACCGCGGTGCTGTTTTCATAATGGAACCGCATAATAAGTCATCGAGTCAGAGGACACCAGTTCAGAAACAGGCCTTTCAGCCCATCTTATCCATGCCAAACTAATCCTCCGCCTGGTTTCATCGACCTGCGCCCGCACCATACCCCTCCCATCCATGTACTTATCCAAATTTCTCTTAAGTGCTGAAATTGAACCCACATCGCCACTTCCACTGGCAGCTCATTCTACACTCACCACCCTTTGAGTGATAAAGCTCCCCCTCATGTTCCCCTTAACCAGTTCACTTTTCACCCTTAACCTATGACGTCCAGCTCTAGTCTCACCCATCCTTGGTGGAAAAACCCTGCTTGCATTTATCCCTCATAATTTTTTAATATTTCTATCAAACCTCCCCTCATTCTCCTACGCTCTAGGGAATAAGGTTCTAGCCCATTCAACCTTTCACTATAACTCAGGCCCTCCAGTCCTGGCAACGTAAGTTTTCTCTGTACTCTTTCAATGTAAAACAACTTGAGAATTAGAGGTGAACTATGGATAAATGCACCTAACGTTTCTGCCTTCTGCAGTCTCATTTGATGAGACGTCTATGGCAGTTTATGGGAGCCTGTGAGGGTCTAGATGAGTCTGTTGGACTCTATGGGAGCTTGTAAGATTACTCAGAAGAAGATGCTTGAATTACTTGTTAAAATGAAGTCAAGTTTCTCCAGTGCAACTGTACTATACCATATAACACAAAGCCAAGTGTAGAGTCTCCGAGAGTTCTGCCTAGGTGCCATTCAGGTCAGCTGTTTGTTTTTTCTTGATTATTTTGTATTACATCTGATTCTGACAATGAACCAACCCGTGAACACTACTTCACTATTTCTGCTCTCTTTATGCACTACTTATTAAATTTATTGTTATATATATTTCTTATTGTAATTTATATTATTTTTTACATATCGCACTGTACTGCTGCTGCAAAACAAGAGATTTCATGAGGTACTAAGGTCAGTGATGTTAAACCAGGTTCTGATTCTGACTGGCGTTCAGCGGTGATCAATTAGCCCAACTCATGGATTAATGTAAGAAAAGTTGATGAAAATAGTTTGAATTTATTTCACACATAAGAGATTCTGCAGATGTTGGAAATCCCGTGCAACACAAACAAAATGCTGGAGGAGCTCAGCAGGTCAGGCAGCATCAATGGAAATGAATAAATAGTTGATGTTTCAGGCTGATTATCAGGTCTGGAAAGGAAGGAGGATAAGCCAGAGTAAGAAGGTGGGGGGAGGGCAAGGAAGACTAGCTAGAAGTTGATAGATGAGACTAGGTGAGAGAAAAGGTAGGTGAGGTGGGGAGAGGGACGAAGTGAGAAGCTGGGAGGTGAGAGATGGAAAAGGCAAAGTGCTGAAAACAAGTATATCTGATAGGAGAGGAGAGGGACCATGGGAGAACAGGAAGATGGAGGGATACCAAAGGGAAGTGATGGGCGGAGGTGAGAAGAGAAGGGCTGAGAGGGGAACAAGAATGGAGAATGGAAAACGGAGAGTAGGGGGAGATGGGATAAATCACCGCAGTTTAGAGAAATCAATCTTCATGCTATTGGTTTGGATGCTACCCAAATGGAATATGAGGTGTTGCTCCTCCAACTTGAGAGTGGACTCATGGCGCTAGTAGAGGAGGCCACGGACTGAGATGTTGGAATGGGAATGTGGAATGTAACTAATATGGTCGGCCATGGGGAGATTCTGCTTGTTGCGGACGGAGTGAAGGTGCTCAACAAAGCGATCCCCCAGTCTGCGTCATTGATGTAGAGGAGGCCGCTCTGGGAGAACCGGATACAGTAGACAACACCAATAGATTCATAGATGAATCTGAAAACGCAAACACGAGGAAATCTGCAGATACTGGAATTTCAAGCAACACACATAAAAATTGCTGGTGAATGCAACAGGCCGGGCAACATCTCTAGGAAGAGGTAGATGAAATGTTGCCTCACCTGGAAGGACAAACCTGTTGGAATTCCTTGAGGAAATAACAGGCAGGATTGATAAAGGAGAGTCAGTGGATGGTGTTTATTTGGATTTTCAGAAGACAAGATACCACACGTGACTCTGCTAACCAAGATAAGAACCCATAGTTTTACAGGAAAGATACTGGCATGGAAAGGAGACTGGCTGACTGGCAGGAGGCAAAGAGTGGGAATAAAGGGAGCCCTTTCTGGTTATCTGCTGGTGACTAGTGGTGTTCTACAGGAGTCAGTGTTGGGACCGCTTCTTTTCATGTTGTATGTCAATACTCTGGAGCATGAAATGTGGGTCCAGCATGCAGTGTGGATCCAGAGCACAGTGCAGATCCAGTGCACAGTGTAGGTCTAGTATGCAGTGTAAATCCAGTGGCTACGTACTGAAGAACCTGGATTACATCACAGACTGTCAGGCATTTGGACGATGGTAGAAAATGCTCCTCACTGGTCTTCACACCCATGGTCAGTTCCACTGAATTACAGATATTCAAAGGGCATCTGCTTTGTCCAATGTTTTATTAAAATTGTTGATCTGTTAAGTAGCCAGCAAGAACCAAGGTGTGTCCGTAAATTGGGAAAGTTGTTTTGAAAGCCCCATTTGGCACAGCCACTCTGAAGGGTTGGACATCAATGAATCACTCCTTCCTCTACAGACCTTTACCTTCCCCACCCACCTGGCTTCACCTATCACCTTCTAGTTATCCACCTCCCCTCCCCCAGCTTTTTATTCAGGCGTCTTCCACCTTCCCTTCCAGTCCCGATGAAGGGTTTCGGCCTGAAACGTCAACTGTTTCAAACAACACACAAACGTTTATTCATTGCTATAGATACTGCCTGACTTGCTGAGTTCCTCCAGCATTTTGCGTGTGTTGCAGTGGATCATAAAGTCAGATTAAAGCCAGATTCCAAAGTTCCATAATTTATTGTCAATTTATAGATTAAAAAGTGGATATTTATCTGAACCCCATGTAATGCAATCCTCTTGGTGTGGGTTTTCATAAAGGCAACTATTTCTATCCAGTTCTTCTATTTCAAATCAAAACCCCAAATGATCTGCATTTTATTAGATAGGACACTGCTATCCAACCCAATAAACAGTACTTGCACACTGTGCTTGATTCTGTTTTCATCTCAGAGTGGGCCAGTCTTGCTCTTTTCATCCTTAAGGTGGCCCTAGACCTCCTACAAGGTGGGAAAATTCCATTGCCTACCAGCCTGTGACCGTTGCATGTTGAGCTGTGAGAGTTGGGTTGCTAAAGCGACGGGTTGACAGAGAGTCGGAGCCCTCATTATTTGTTCTGTGATCCACACGAATGTCACACTTTGTGGGCCGCTGTGTTACCCCTCAGTGTGCCGTGCAAAAGCCAACACCTATCAGGGTAGTGCGAAGCTCAAATCATTGTCTGTTGAAACAGAAATACACAGATTCAACCCTTGAGTTATTTTCCATCCTCCGCAGCTTTGGACGCTCGGGCCAGCCTAGCGGAACCACGGCGCACAGCCCCCTGAGGTTGTCTGAAACAGTTCTGATTTCGGTACAGTTGTCGCTTGGAAATTTAAACCTGAATTTTAATTTGATTGGAGGTAAATTTAAGTGCCAGTTGCATGGTGCAGTGCAGAATCTTGCTGCAGAATATTGCAATATTTGGGGTCTAAACAGACTCAGTACTTTATCCTTGCTTTGGCAAGTTAACAGCTGGTCACCTCTGTTGTGAGAGGAGAGATAGCTCGCATTCACAGGGAGTATTAAAGTACCATCTGTTCATCGGGATGCTTGTTAACTGCATCTATAAATGCTACTTGCTTTTTTTTATATATCTGAAAACGTAATATTAAAGGTTGACGCTGAGATGCGAGCTGGACTCTCCCATTGTGAGCCAGAATGTGTACACTTTCTTTCTGCGCTTGGACAAGCCGACACCTGCTCCCTTGGCCACGGCGCCATGGCAGGCTGCAGGCAACAAACTTAGGCCGCACACCCTTCTCGCTTGTATTCTCTGTAGAAGATGCTGGAATTCATGCCTTCAAAATGAATGATTGTCTTCAAACTCTCTTTTTTAATATATAAATTATTTACGTTTGATCTGCAACCAAAGTAATTATGTATTTCTTTCTTTGCCCCGATTCGCAGACTGTCAACGATCAAACCAGGAAAGATGTGATTGTACCGACTATATGCAATTCTCAAGGTATAGTTCAGCCCGTGTTGCTGCTATGCTCTAATATTCTATCAGAATGGAGCTTATTTTGACTGACTTAGAGTATATGATGTGATTTCTTTGTAGCAGTGGTACAGTGTAAAGGCATAAAGAACACAGAACAGTACAGGCCCTTCAGCCACGACTTCATGCCGAACTTATAACCTACTCTAAGATCCATCTAATTCTACCCTCCCACATACCCCTCCATTTTTCTTTCACCTATGTATCTATTTAAGAGTTTCTTAAATGCCCCTAATGTGTCTGCCTCTACCACCATCCCCGGGAGGGTTCTATGCTTCCACCACTCTCTGTGTAAAAAACTTAACTTCTGACACGGCCCCCTCTCATTTTCCTTCCACTCACCTTAAATTACACGCCAAATTTACTATAAATTTATAAGAAAATTATTATAAATTGCAAAATAAGTAAATAGTGCAAAAAAAAAGGAATAGGAGGTGGGTTCAATGTCCATTCAGAAATCTGATGGCAGAGGGGAAGAAGCTGTTCCTGAATCATTGAGTGTGGCTGTCCTGTCCTGGGCGCGGAGGCCTGGCTGATGGTGTGAGTGGGTGAGTGGGTAGGAAAGGGGCCTGTTTTGCCGCTGTTGACTTGCTGGTATGTTGTTGTTGTCATCGCTTGTGTTGCTCTGCCGATCATTGTGGGAACGCTATGTTGGTGCTGGAATGTGTGGGTGACCCCTATGGGCTGCTCTCAGCACACCCTTAGGTTTTGTTGGCTGTTAATAAAGCTCAAAATAAATTTGTTGTTGAAAGTACATAGATGTTGCCATATACAACCCTGAGACTCATTTTCCAGCAGGAATACTCAATAAATCCAATAACCATAATAGAATCCGGTAACCATGAAGACCGCACCAACAAGGCAGATAACCAGTGTGCAAAAGACAACAAACTGCGCAAATGCAAAAAGAAAGAAGAAGAGAAATATTAATAATAATACATAAGTAAGCAATAAATATTGGGAACATGAGATGAAGAGTCCTTGAAAGTGAGTCAATAGGTTGTGGGTTCAGTGTGCATGTGATAAGTAAATCTAAATCTGAATCTGAATCTTGTACCTCCTCCCCAAAGAGAGACATGCGAAGAGGACGTGTGTCGAGTATTATCTTGTATGGCTTTCTGACGATTAAAGATCCATGGATGTATGTACATTCCCAGGAGTACTGGAGTTGAAGTTCAGGCTAAGGACATAGTTATCCATACATGTCAATGAAGTGAATGGAAGGAGACAAAGGTTTAATTGAATTATTGGGGCAACTGTTGCTCTGAATGCAACCTTTGCTGATGGACGTGCTGTACTGATAATATTTGCTTATGTGGTTGGCAATATATTTCCGGTGAATTTCCAAGACCTGACAAAGTTATAAATGTTAATCTTTCCAGATCAGTGCTGTACAATGTTATGATATCCCAGTCTCCCTGCAGGGGCATATCTGCTGCGCAGTAACATCACAACTGTTGCATCAGACCGTGTTTGTCCATATGTAACACTCAGTTATAGAACCATAATAAACTCCCAGCATGCTCTGGCGCACCAAAGCTCTCATCTCTTTGTTGATTAATTTTGGAGTTTCTCCTCCAATGACTAAACCAAAACACTGGGTTTGATGATCCTTGCTTCCTTCTTATGTTTAAAAACAAAACCATCATGATCTTCAGGGTGGCTTGACCAGTTCCCCACACAAGCAGGTCCCTAAAACAAAACCTCTTAACGTGCCAGTTCCCAAAGCTGGATCTGACCAGGGCCCTGTTCACCAGAGAGCCTTATCACTAACCAACCCATAGATCCGAGATGGATCATGGGAAATAGGGAGGTGGCAGAGGCTTTGGACAAACATTTTATACCTTTCTTCAGAAGAGTTGTATGTTGAAACATAAATGTACATGTGACAAATAAAGCTAATCTCTTGTGTCATTTGTGTCAAATCGAATCAGAAAGGATTATACAAGACAGCTTGCAAGTGCCACCATGCTTCTGGTGCTCACAGCTCACTAAACCTAACCTTAACTCTACATCCAACACACATCAAAGTTGCTGGTGAACGCAGCAGGCCAGACAGCATCTCTAGGAAGAGGTACAGTTGATGTTTCGGGCCGAGACCCTTCGTCAGGACTAACTGAAAGAAGAGCTAGTAAGAGATTTGAAAGTGGGAGGGGGAGGGGAGATCCAAAATGATAGGAGAAGACAGGAGGGGGAGAGATGGAGCCAAGAGCTGGACAGGTGATTGGCAAAAGGGATATGAGAGGATCATGGGACAGGAGGCCCAGGGAGAAAGAAAAGGGGGAGGGGGAAAACTGGAGGATGGTCAAGGGGTATAGTCAGAGGGACAGAGGGAGAAAAAGGAGAGAGAGAGAAAAAATGTGTGTATATAAATAAATAACGGATGGGGTACGAGGGGGAGGTGGGGCATTAGCGGAAGTTAGAGAAGTCAATGTTCATGCCATCAGGTTGGAGGCTACCCAGACGGAATATAAGGTGTTGTTCATCCGCCGCTTGACTCTACATCTTTGGCATGTGGGAGGAAACCCATGTGATCACGGGGAGAACATAAGCATTCCTTACAGACAGTGACGGGTATTAAACTCTGATTGGCGATCGCTGACACTTACTATGCCACCCCAGTGGAAGATGACAAAAACTTCCCAATAACATAGAGGAAACATGGAAAGAGAAACTTTGAGAAATTGTTGTCAGTGACGAAAAAATTTTTGGCAAACTGTCCTGATTACAGCCTGACAAGTTCCCTGGAAATGATACACCCTAGGTCCAAATAGAATAGATTCAGAAACAATGGATGAGAGGCACAAGATGCTGGAATCTGGAGCAACAGAGAAGAAGATGGAGGAACTCACTGGGTCAGGCAGTCTCTGTGGGGAGGGGATGTGGGGTGGACAGCTGCTATTTTTGGTAGAGACCATTCATGTGGACTTTTTAGTTCTGGATGAGGTGCAGCAAAAATCGCTGAGACTCCAATATAGTCTGAAAAAGATGGAGACCACAAACAAGGTCCCCGGAATCTAAAGGATCTCAAGCGTGTTCCTCAGAAGCTGGATAACCACTATCAGGGCTGCCCTCACCTGCATCTCTTCCATTTCACGCATGTCTGCCCTCACCTCATCCTCCTGCCACCCCACCAGGGATAGGTTTCCTTGTGTCCTCACCTACCACCCCACCAGCCTCCACATCCAGCACTTAATTCTCCATAATTGCTGTCATCTCCAACAGGATCCCACCACCAAGCACATTTTTCCTGGCCCTTCACCCCCATTTTCTGCTTTCTGCAGGGATCACTCCCTACACGACTCCCTTGTCCATTCGTCCCTCCTCATGGATCCTGGCACTTATCCTTGCAATGGGACAAGTGCTACATCGGTCTCTACACCTCCTCCCTCATCACCATTCAGGGCCCCAAACAGTCTTTCCAGATGAGGCGACACTTCACCTGTGAGTCTTTTGGGGGTCATCTACTGTATTGGATGCTCCCGATGTGGCCTTCTGTATATTGGTGAGACCCGACATGGATTGGGAGACAGCTTCACTGAGCACCTATGCTCCATCTGACAGAAGTAGTGGGATCTCTCAGTGGCCACCCATTTTAATTCTACTTCCCATTCCCATTCTGACATATTAGCCCACGGCCTCCTCGACTGTCATGATGAGGTCACACTCAGGTTGGAGGAGCAACACCTTATATTCCGTCTGGGTAGCCCTCAACCTGATGGTATGAACATCGATTTCTCTAACTTTCAGTAATTGCCCCCCTTCCTCTCCTTCTCCATTTCCCATTCCCATTTCCCTCTCACCCTATCTCCTTACCTACCCATCACCTCCCTCTTGTGCTCCTCCCTTTCCCTTTCTTCCATGACCTTGTACCCTCTCCTATCAGATTCCCCCTTCTCCAGCCCTTTATCTCTTTCACCAATCAACCTCCAAGCTCCTTACTTCACCCTCCCCTCTCCCTGACTCACCTATCACCTATCACTTATCACATCTTCTTCCTCCCCTTCCCCCGCTTCCTCCTACCTTCTTACTCTGACTTCTCAACTCTTCTTTCCCCAGTCATAATGAAGGGTGTCAGCCTGGAACAATGACTGTTCACCCTTTTCCATAGCTGCTGCCTGGTCTGTTGAGTTCCTCAGGTATTTTGCGTGTGTTACCTTGACTTCCAGCACCTGCAGATTTTCTCATTTGTCTTTCCCCCTCTATTCATTATCCCCATCACTTCACTGCACTGTAAGCACCTGAAACCATGTTTTAAAATGCTGTTTACATGGTAAATACATGCTGGTAATTCACGCACATTTCATTCCATATCCATACTCTAACCTCAAACTTTTTAAAAAGAAATCTTTATTCTTTATAATTGTCAAATGCTGTTTTTGTTGCATGTTGCGCCAACACTCCACACCAAATTCCCAATCCATGTAAACGTACATGGCGGATAAAGTTGTTCCTTGACCAGAAATTACTTCTCTCGGTGGATGGTATGTTTTTGGAATTCACTACCTGAGAGAGTCATGCAGGTTGAATCACTGACTGTGCTCAAGGCACAGATAAACAACGTTCAAAGTAAATTTATTATCAAAGTACATATAAGTCACTATATGTCACCCTGAGATTCATTTTCTTGCAGATATATTCAATAAACCTATAGAATAATAACCATAACCATAACCAAATTAAAGAAATTTGGCCTGTCCCCTAAAACCCTCACTAATTTTTATAGTTGCACCATAGAAAGCATTCTTCCAGGGTGCATCACAACCTGGTATGGAAGTTGTCCTGTCCAAGACTGAAAGAAGCTGCAGAAGATCGTGAACACGGCCCAGCACATCACACAAACCAATCTTCCGTCCTTGAACTCACTTTACACCGCACGCTGTCGGAGCAGGCTGCCAAGAAAATCAAGGACACAACCCACCCAGCCAACACACTTTTCGTCCCTCTTCCCTCCAGGAGAAGGCTCAGGAGCTTGAAGATTTGTACGGCCAGATTTGGGAACAGCTTCTTTCCAACTGTGATAAGACTGCTGAACGGATCCTGACCCAGATCTGGGCTGTACCCTCCAAATATCCGGACCTGCCTCTCGATATTTTGCACTATCTTACTTTCCATTTTTCCATTTTCTATTTATGATTTATAATTTAGATTTTTAGTATTTACTAAATATCAATTTGTAATTCAGGGAGCGGGAAGCACAGAATCAAATATCGCTGTGATGATTGTGCATTTTAGTATCAATTGTTTGGCGACAATAAAGTATAAAGTATAAAGTATCAACTGGGGCCCAGCCTGGGCATTCAACCAGAGTGACTTCTGGTCATGTGGCAAATCAGGGGGTGAAGGTCACAGCCAGAAAAAAAGGCAGCAGAGGCCAAGACCACATCACTCAGGGCCTGATCCAACGGTGAAGCAGTCCGGGGGTGGGGGGGGGTCACCCTGTTTATGTTCTTGGGAGTCCCATTTGAACGTGTAGCTTCTCCTCACACGATGTTTAGAATCCAGGGGTGTTCAGCCTCAAGTTTAAGGGGAGCACCTTCGATACTAAGATGTCAGGAAATTTCTTCACCCAAGGAGTGGTGAACCCCCATTCAGGGAGTCAATGGAGAACCTGCCACAGAGTGTATAAAAGAAAGAGACCAATAGTTGTTTTAAATTCAGTGGATTCTGGCTAATTGGGACACATCAGGACCCAATCCATTTTGGCCAAATTAAGCAACTACCCTAATTAATTGAAGATTCATGAAAATAGTTTAAAAAATATATAAAAAAAGACAAATTACTGTTTAATGGAGTAACAAATTATACATTTAAAAGAAATACAGAACAAATTAGAGCTACTACAGTTCTATAAAACTGTGTATTAGTTCCTAATAGTTATCCACCAATAACTTTCCTATCACTAGTTAAACAGACCCTATTTAAAAACTGTTTACTTTAAGCATGGTGTTGTGCCTGTTGGCCACACAAGTGCACATGACTGACGCTAGTTAGAAACTGGTTGGCAACAGTCTTCTGTCTCAATTAAGTGGTATTGTGCCCCATATAAATAAAGGGAACCCTAGCTACTTTCTCGATTGGTTTTCGTTCTTCCAGAGTTGTTTAAAATAAAAGACTGCCCCCATTAACTGGTATTCCAATTAACTGGAATCGGCTGTATACAAGAATGAATAGAGATCGACGTGTTACATTTTCAACTCCTGGCCGTTTCTCACATCTCCAAGCCTGAATGCTTGAGACCGCAGTGAGCAAAACAGTGCTGAATTGTCTTGTTTATTTCTCGCCAACTATCAGTGACAAAACTCACTGCTCTTTGAACATAAATACACATAATTGATGCTATTTAAGAACAGTTCTCTTGAAGCACAGTGTAGTTTCCAATGGCCACACAACTGCACGTGACTGATGCTGTTTAGAAATTGTTTGGCAACAGTCTTCTGCCTCATTTAAATGATATTGTATCCCAAATAAATGCAAGGAATCCCAGCTATTTTCTTGATTAGTTTTTGTTCTTCCAGAGTTGTCACAAACAAGCGGCTACCCCGATTAACTGATGGTCCAATTCACCGGACTCCACCGAATATGTCTTCTTTCTTGACCAGAGCCTCAATATCACTCATAGAGTCATAGAACCCTACAGCACAGAAGCCGGTCCTTCAGCCCATCTAGTTCATGCCACGCTATTACTCTGCCTATCCCATCAGCCTGTATCCAGATCATAGCCCTCTTTACCCCTCCCATCCACGTACCCATCCAAATTTTTCTTGAATATTTTAATCAAAGCTGCATCCACAACTTCCGCTGGCAGCTCATTCCATGCTCTCACCGCTCTTTTAACACAAACACACACCACTGACATTTAAAAAAAAACTATTTGCTGTAAGCACAGTGTAATGTCTAATGGCCACACAAGAGCAAGTGATTTGACACAGGTTAGAAACTGTTCAGTAACTGTCTCCTGCCCCAATTAAGTGGCACAGTGTCCCAAATAAATGAAGGGAATTCCAACTATTTTCTCAATTACTTTTTTTTCTACTTTAAGAATTGTCCCAAAGAAGCAGCTGCCTGATTAACTGATGGCCCAATTAACCACTGTATTAAGGGAATCAAGAGCCAAGGAACTAGTGCAGGACATGAGCCTGGATCGTATTGAATTATGGAGGAACTGTGTGAGGGGTCGATTACCACTTCCGTTTCCTACCTACAGCAGCCAAAGAACTCAGAACGATGATCGTGATTGGTTGCGAGAATGTGTTAGGTTTCAAAATCAGTCAGAGCCCTGCCTTCCTTTGTTGTTACAGAGGTGAAATCTGAACAGACTTGCAGGAAACCATGAATTTTTGAGGGGAATATCATTGCTTTGAGCTAATCAAGGGAGAGGTGCTATACGGTTCTGGTCTGACTGTGTGCCCCGCAGTCATATCTTACAGCTGCAATTTCACATGTTAAAGCATGTAAAAAAAAGACAGTCAAATCATCTGAATCTGAAAATGATCTTTTTTTGAACTTGGAATTTCCCCACGGGTAACCGCAGGAATCGCTGGACTGTTAACTGTTGAAAAATGAACTGCATTTAGTCAGAACTGTAACGGTGAGCCAGCAGGGGCACCATGAGGTAGTGTGGCCGTTAGCAGTTCACACAATCACTTTACAGCACCAACGGTCACCGACCGGGATTTGATTCCCACTACTGTCTGTAAAGAGTTTGTGAATTCTGCCTGTGACGGTCGGGGCTCCGGTGTCTTCCCGCATTCCAAAGACGTACAGGTTATGGTTAGTACGCTGTGAGCATGCTATGTCGGTGCTGTGAGCATGTTGACACCCGGGGGCTGACCCCAGCACACCCTTGAGGCAAATGATGCATTTCACTGTATATTTTCATGTTTCGATGTACACGTGACAAATAAGGCTAACCAATAAAGCCGACCTTAAAAAGGGCTTCAGTAAGGAATCAGAAAATATTAAAATTCAGACAGGCCTAATGTCCTGGCAGCTACTATTTTTCAAGGGCTGTTCAAACCGTTCTCCTGCTTCGGGTCTTTATGTGTACTTTCTCTGGCCAGTCACACAGAATCCAAAACTTTAATTTCTAAATTACATCCGAGCAACCGTCAGACTTGCGGGGTCCTCAGGAGTAACCTGGCCTGCGTTTGCCTCACTGCCTCCCTCACCCCATGCTCCTCTCACTGTTGTGAAATCCCTCAAGTAGACCTGGTCTCCTGCTAGCCAGTAATCTCCATTTTGAGCCAACCCAAAATTCAGAAAGCTGCATTGGGTTGCTAACTTGGCGGCTCCAGCTCGCTGGTTCTATTTAATTGAGGCTCAGGCCTTAAAACGGCTCTTGATCACTTAGCTCACAGTGTGGTTGAGCGCTTGTCACGTACCACTGAGCACCCGTCTACAAGTTAGTCTCACCCTTGGTGTCTTTTATGGGTAAAGCTGCATAAATATATTAGGTAAAATAATTTCAAAAAAGACAAGCCAAAAATATTCTATCCTATTCTGTTTAGTTATTTATTTAACAATACAGCGCGGAACAAGCTCTTCTGGCCCAGTGAGTTACACCACCCAGCAACCCACCTGTTTAATCCTAGCCTAATCACAGGAGAATTTACATTGACTGATTAACTTACTAACCAGTTCATCTTTGGACTGTGTGAGGAAAGCAGAGCACCTGGAGGAAACCCACATGCTCGCAGGGAGAATGCAGACAGTGCCGGAATTGAACTCTGAACTCTGGAGCGCCAACCATGATGTTATTGTGACACCTTTACTATTCTCAAAGTAATGGAAAATAAAATCACAAAAAGCAGAGTTCTGAGCAATTTTACCCAAGTGGCTGTCGGCTTTCTAATTTTCTCGTTGCAATTTAGATTAGTCATTGAAGAAGTTAACAAAACTATTCAAAAAATTAGTCAAAAGGCTTGATTATGCTTCCATCACAGAGGGTTGACCGTGTAGTGGTAAGTCTTGGCAGCGTAGAGATTAGCACGACAGTTTGGAGAATCCCGGTGTCCTCTGTAAGAAGTTTATTCTCCAGTGAATGTGAGGGTTTTCTCCAGCTTCTCCAGTTCCTCCCACAGTCCAAATATGTACTGGCTAGGTGAATTGGTCATTAGAAGTTGTCCCGTGATGAGGTTAAGATTAAGTCGGGCGTTGCTGGGCAATGTGCCCCGAGGGGCTGGGAGGGCCTTTTCTGCACTGTGTCTGTAAATGAAATAAAGTACAGTAATAAAACAAATTAATTGCTAGTCAGAATCCAAAGGTAGGTGAACAAATCCTGCACTATGTGTCCAGTGGAAGAATTGGGCCTGGCGAATATAATCCCCACAGCTAGCAACTTGTCAAGGATGTTGGATGGCGTCACAGGCAGTTAGGGCAGTAAAAGAAACTTCTGGCACATTGGCCTTTACAAATCAGAGGCCTGAGTAAAGGAGATGGGATGTTATGTTGAATAAAAACACCGTTGGCAGGTATTGTGTGGAGTTCTGGTCACCTTCCTACAGGAAAGGTATCACTAAGATTGAAAGAGTGAAGAGAAAATTTACAAGGATGCTACCAGAACTTGAGGACCTGAGTTATGGGGAAAGGTTGAATCGGTGTATTTTATTCCCTGGAGCATAGGAGAATGAGGGGAGATTTGATAAAGGTATACAAAATTATGAGGGATATAGATAGGGGAAATGCAAGCAGGCTGTTTTCCTGAGGTGGGTGAGACTACAACTAGAGGTCTTGGGTTAAGGGTGAAAAGTGAAAGGTGAAATGTTTAAGGGGGGCATGAGAGGGAACTCCTTCACTCTGAGGGTGGTGAGAGTGTGGAACGAGCTGTCAATGTAAATGATGGACATAGGGTCGATTTAAGAGAAAATTGGATAGTACATGGATTTATGGAGGGCTATGTAAGGACGCTTTTTCACCTGAGGTTCAGCTCCTGTGTCTTATGGTCTTATGGTTAAGGGTGAAAGGTGAAATATTTAAGGGGAACATGAGGGGGAGCTTCTTCACTCAGAGGGTGGTGAGAGTGTGGAATGAGCTGCCAGCACAAGTGGTGGACTCAGGTTCGATTTCAACATTAAATAGAAATTTCTAAAGGTACATGAATGGGAGGGGTATGGAGGGATATGGTCTGGGTGCAGGTCACAGGAAATCATGAAGGCAGGTACTGTTTTTGTTCCATGGTGCTCTATGACACTATGCCTCAATGTCTCCTGTAAATAAAGCTTGGGGCTGGAATGGCAAATAGCTTTGTATTTACTCTGAATGCCCACAAGAAAGTGAATCTCAGGCTTGTATATGGTGATATATATGTACTTAGATAATAAATTTACTTTGAACAGTGAACTTTGATACATGCAGTAACATATAAGGTACATTAATTTCTGTCACGTAATGATGCCGAAACAAGAATCCACTCCATTATATTTGGGAGACTAATTTACTGCAATGCACTTTTTACTGGCCTTCCAAAGCAATCTATTGACAAAACTTCAACTCATTCAGAACGCCACTACTAAACATGTAATCAAAACCAGGATGGGGGAGAATGTCGCTCCCATCCTAGCTAATCTACGCTGGCTTTCTGAATCTTTTAAAATTGATTTTTTAGTTTGTTCTACTTGTTTTTAAGGCTCTGGGACCAGAGTACATCACAGAATCATTTTCAGTTTACAATCCTGCTCGAACTCTCAAATCGTCTTCTGCTTTTCTCTGAAATTTGAACAATCTGCCTCGAAAGATAATTGGCAGGTCAGCTTTTTTGAACTGCGCTGCTAAACTGTGAAACTCAATACCTAAAACTAAAAGGGTTCAGACTCAGCTGACACTCCTAAATGCCAACTCAAGTTCTATTTATCCTCACATTTAACTCTCATCTTTTTGTCTTTTTTTTCATGTTTATTTTATTTATAATTTTATTTTTATGTTTGCTCTTTATCCCATTGTAAAGGGTTTTGAACTACATCATCTGTATGAAAAGTGCTCCATAAATAAAGTTATTAATTGTTATATTATGTATAACTTTATTTACAGTTATTTTATTTTACTTTATTATATATATATATATATATATATATCTGTTGTTTATATAGTTTTAATATATTTCACTATACTGCACTAGTGCTGAAAAGCAACAAATTTCATGATATATGCCGATGATATTAAACCTGATTCTGATTCTCTGAAGCTTTTGCCCCAGATTCATTCCCTAGCCTCTTTGGCCTGATTCCTTTCCTTTCTCTCTCCTCACACTTTCTCCCTCTAGTTCCGCCTCCCCTGTCTCCTCTACTTGCTCCTCTTTCACTTGGGATCTGCTTGGAGAGGCTTGGGATCATGCCTCATGAATGAGGCCACATATCGAATGGACAGGGAGCAATAATTGTGACAGGTGGGTGAAAGTGGACTGCACATGAGGTGCTGAAGGGAAGGGGAGAAAGCCATTGCTTCTGAGAACAGGAACAGCGAGACGGGCTGAAGGTCTATTCTGAATTCACAACAGTGTTTATCTATTGCTGAGAAACTTCAGGGGATGAAGGAATGACCTCCTGAAGAAGCACCGAGAGATAGGCAACAGTGACACCTGTCTTGGAGACTGGGTACTGCATGATGAACAGCAAAGGGAAGGCGGCAAGCACCAGGAGAATGTGACAAAAAGATGGGATAGGCTGGAAATAACAAACCTGATTGAGACAGAAGGAAGCATAACGATTATAGAGAGTAGCAGGTCTATTAATACATTAATTGGTCTTGCATCTGTTTGGAAGTCTCATTCTGAAGGGCATGTTACTACCCCTCAGCTATCAGGCCCTCGAACCACAGGGTGTAACTTCACTTGCCCACTCACTGAAATGTTCCCACAACTAACTGGCTCACTTCCACGGACTCTTCATCTCATGTTCTCAATATTCATTGCTTATTTTTGTATTATTACTATTCCTTTCATTTTGATTTTGCACACTTTGTTATCTTCTGCACTCTGGTTGAATGACCAGGTTGGGCGGTCTTACGTTGATCCTGTTATGGTCATTATTCTAAAGATTATGAATGGTGAAATGCATGTACTTTGATAACAAATTTACTTTGAACTTTGAACTTTGATTTGCCTCCACGGTGTCCTCTGGGTGCCAAACAAAAATGGCAGTAATAATACTGCAAGCTGGCCTCCTCTGTACAGCGTGTAAGCTCTCAGGCAATGTCAAGACAGTTTTATTTTTATTTACTATTTGCATGTATTCAAAGGCAAGTGAGGGAATGGTCATGAAATGGTCCTGTGATTACTGCCTGGAGGGGCCTGTGGCCAGCCGGTGTGGAGAATTTCCTGAGGGGTCTCAGTAGTAACTATACGGGGGCAGGTAGACAGGCGGTTGTGGCAGTGTATTTGTCAATGATTAAATGGATCACTGACCATGGAGGAACAGTGGTTGTGAAATCAAGCCAGCGTCTGATCTTGATGATGGGGATTTAGGTATCGTCAGGCACGGGGTCAGTTGGTTATTTAGGATTGCCTTTGACTGTGGCTTGGACAATGATTATGTGGAGGCGCAAACATGAGGAAATCTGCAGATGCTGGAAATTCAAGCAACATACATCAAAGTTGCTGGTGAACGCAGCAGGTCAGGCAGCATCTCTAGGAAGAGGTACAGTCGACATTTCGGGCCGAGACCCTTCATCAGGACTAACTGAAGGAAGAGCTAGTAAGAGATTTGAAAGTGGGAAGGGGAGGGGGAGATCCAAAATGATAGGAGAAGACAGGAGGGGGAGGGATGGAGCCAAGAGCTGGACAGGTGATAGGCAAAAGGGATATGAGAGGATCATGGGACAGGAGGCCTAGGGAGAAAGAAAAGGGGGAGGGGGAAAAACCCAGAGGATGGGCAAGGGGTATAGTCAGAGGGAAAAAAAGGAGAGAGAGAAAAAGAATGCTTCTGGGTAGCCTCCAACCTGATGGCATGAGCATTGACTTCTCAAACTTCCGCTAATGCCCCACCTCCCCCTCGTACCCCATCCATTATTTATTTATATACACACATTCTTTTTCTCTCTCTCCTTTGTTGTGTTCTGTGTTCTGTGTTCTGTGCTCTAAGCTGTGGAATGAGGAATGGTGAAGTGGGAGATTGCTGGTTACAACCTGTGGGAAGTGGGAAGAACAGTTGCTGATCATAGACCTGGGATTGTCAATGCTACAGGGTTCAGCAGTTAAAGGGGCTGTGGTTAGAGCATTGACTAGATACCATATAACCATATAACCATTACAGCACGGAAACAAGCCATCTCGGCCCTTCTAGTCCGTGCTGAACTCTTACTCTCACTTAGTCCCACCGACCTGCACTCAGTCCATAACCCTCCATTCCTTTCCTGTCCATATAGCTGTCCAATTTAACTTTAAACGACAACATCGAACCTGCCTCAACCACTTCTGCTGGAAGCTCATTCCACACAGCTACCAGTCTCTGAGTAAAGAAGATCCCCCTCATGTTACCCCTAAACTTTTGCCCTTTAACTCTCAACTCATAGATATTGTGGGTTTGTAATTCAGATCTTATGGGGAAAGTTTTTAACTTTGGAGCAACACTTCAAATTGTTAGAGTCACAGAGTCATAGAGCACTGTAGCACCAATCAGGACTGTCAGCACATTTCGCCTGTGCCGAACCGTTAATCTGCTTAGTCCAAGTGGAATGTAGCTCTCCCATCCATGTGTTTATGCAAACACGACTTCTCAGGCATCTTTGAAATATAGTTGCAGTTGTTGCAAACTTTACACCAGAACATTTGTCAAAAAACAGAGAGATTTCAATTTTATAACGGTTTTGAAGATTATAAATATATGATTAATGAATCGAAGATGTCCCATTTCAATGTCAGGAGATAGCAAATAAAGTGGACCAATTGCTGGACTTGTGGAATGTTTCACTAGTTGAGAAGGCCCAACATTCACAACAGAACAGTCTGTACTGCAGTTTATGTAGACTGAAAAACTACATGGAGCTAGATGTTCCTGATGATACGCCAGCTCTGTATTTCCAGAGCTGTCAGCAGGGGATTGCCCGAAGAAATTACACAAACAACTGATTTTGGCAATTTACGTAATTCCTCTTCACTGAGGAAGTGGTTGGACTTCAGAAAGCTGTCCTCAGAATGAGGTTTAATATCACTGGCAACATATATGTTGTGAAATTTGTTGTTTTGCAGCTGCAATACATTGTGATAATAATTTAAAAACTATAAATTACAATAAAAACTATATATTAAAAATAAATCAACCAAAAAGTGCAAAAAGAGAGCCAACAATAGTGAGGTAATGTTCATGGGTAATATTGTCCATTCTGAACTCTGATGGTGGAGGAAAGAAGTTGTTTTTAAAACGTTCAATATGTGTCTTCAGGCTCCTGTACCTTCTCCTTGGTGGTAGCACTGAGCCCTGTCTGTAGATATCAGTGCTCGAAAGCATTCTCCAGCAGAGGACAGTGTCCAACACTGCGGATGAAAAGTTTGACTGCTTTTACTCTTTCCTTGCCACCGGACTGAAGAATACCTTTCCACTGGACAATAGTCATTGCAAATTCTGTCATCAATCGTTTGCTAACATTTCATAAAGTTTCCAACTGATTTCATTAACTTAATTTTTAATTAATTTCTTTTCCTTTTGATTTTTTAGTAGTAACAGACGAGGCACAGCTCAAATGCCGTCAATAAATTTGCTGACGAGACAACAATTGTTGGCAGAATTGCAGATGGAGAGAGGGCATACAGGAGTGAGATATATCAGCTAGATGAGTGGTGTCCCAGCAACAACCATGCACTCAACGTCAATAAGACCAAAGAATTGATTGTGGACTTCAGAAAGGGTAAGACGAGGGAATACTTACCA
Source organism: Mobula hypostoma (assembly GCF_963921235.1). NCBI lineage: Eukaryota > Metazoa > Chordata > Chondrichthyes > Myliobatiformes > Myliobatidae > Mobula > Mobula hypostoma. The sequence continues at coordinate 146,497,342 of NC_086098.1, forward strand.
GTGCTCATGGAGGAATCAGCAGTGGAAAAGGTGAACAATTTCAATTCCTGGGTGTCAACACCTCTGAGGATGTATCCTGGGCCCAACATATCAATGTAGTTACAAAGAAGGCACGGCACCAGCTATATTTCATTAGGAGTTTGAGGTGATTTGTTTGTCACCAAAGGCACTCGCAAATTTCTACATATATACCACAGAGACTATTTTAACTGGCTGCCTCACCATCTGGTATGGGGGGCGGGTGGAGTTATGGGGCACTGTACAAGATTGAAATAAGCTGCAGAGAGCTGTGAAGTCAGTCAGCTCTAACATGGACACTAGCCTCCCCTGCATCCAGGACATCTTCACAGAATGATGCCTCAAAAAGACAGCATCAATTGTTGAGGACCCTGATCACCCAGGACATGCCCTCTTCTTATTGGTACAATCAAGGAGGAGGTACAGGAGCCTGAAGACACACACTCAATGTATCAGGAACAGCTTCTTCCCCTCCGCCATCAGATTTCTGAATGGACATTGAACCAATGTACACTATCTTACGACTTCTTTTTCTCTTTATGCACTACTTTCTTCATTTAACTAATTTATCTTTTTAAATATATATATACACTTACTGCAGTTTACATTTTTATTATTATGTATTAAAATGTACTGCTGCCACATAACAACAAATTTCACCACGTGTGCCGGTGATATTAAGACCATAACATCATAAGAGGAGCAGAATTTGGCCATAGGCCCATGAAGCCTACTCTGCCATTTTATCATGGCTGATTCAATTTTCCTTCTCAGCCCTAATCTCCTGCCTTCTCTCCATATCCCTTCATGCCCTGACCAATCAAGGATCTATCAACCTCTGCCTTAAATATACATAAAAACTTGGCCCCCACAGCTGCCTGTGCCAAAGAATTCCAGAGATTCACCACTCTGGCTAAACAAATTCCTCCTCATCTCCTTTCTTAAAGGATGCCCCTTTATTCTGAGGCTATATCCCTTGGTCTCCGACCATAGAAAACATCCTCTCCACATCCACTCTATCAAGGCCTTTCACCACCTGATTGGTTTCAATGAGATCACCCCTCATTCTTCTGAATTCTAGCGAACACAGGCCCGGAGCCATCAAACGCTCTTCATGTGACAAGCCATTCAATTCTAGAATCATTTTCCTGAACCTCCTCGCATGCTGAGCTCGTTGACTTCATTAACTTTGCCTCCAACTTTCACCCTGCCCTCAAGTTTACCTGCTCCATTTCCGACACCTCCCTCCCCTTTCTAGATCTTTCTGTCTCTGTCCCTGGAGACAGCTTATCCACTGATGTCTACTATAAGCCTACTGACTCTCACAGCTATCTGGACTATTCTTCTTCTCACCCTGTCTCTTCCAAAAGTGCCATCCCCTTCTCGCAATTCCTCCGTCTCCGCCGCATCTGCTCTCAGGATGAGGTTTTTCATTCCAGGACGAAGGAAATGTCCTCCTTTTTTAAAGAAAGGGGCTTCCCTTCCTCCATCATCAACTCTGCTCTCAAACGCATCTCCCCCATTTCAAGCACATCTGCTCTCACTCCATCCTCCCACCACCCCACTAGGAATAGGGTTTCCCTTGTCCTCACCTACCACCCCACCAGCCTCCGGGTCCAACATATTATTCTCCGTAACTTCCACCACCTCCAATGGGATCCCACCACTAAGCACATCTTTCCCTCTCCCCCTCTCTGCTTCCCGCAGGGATCGCTCCCTACGCGACTCCCTTGTCCACTCGTCCCACTCAACCCTCCCCACCGATCTCCCTCCTGGCATTTATCCTTGTAAGCAGAACAAATGCTACACATGCCCTTACACTTCCTCCCTTACCACCATTCAGGGCCCCAGACAGTCCTTCCAGGTGAGGCGACACTTCACCTGTGAGTTGGCTGGGGTGATATACTGCATCCGATGCTCCCGATGTGACCTTCTATATATTGGCGAGACCCGACGCAGACTGGGAGATTGTTTCACTGAAGACCTATGCTCTGTCCGCCAGCGAAAGCAGGATCTCCCAGTGGCCACACATTTTAATTCCACATCCCATTCCCATTCTGTTATGTCTGTCCATGACCTCCTCTACTGTAAAGATGAAGCCACACTCAGGTTGGAGGAACAACACCTTATATTCCGTCTGGGTAGCCTCCAACCTGATGGCATGAACATTGACTTCTCAAACTTCCGCTAATGCCCCACCTCCCCCTCATACCCCATCCGTTATTTATTTATATACACACATTCCTTTCCTCTCTCTCCTTTTTCTCCCTCTGTCCCTCTCACTATACCCCTTACCCATCCTCTGGGTTTTTCCCCCCTTCCCCCTTTTCTTTCTCCCTAGGCCTCCTGTCCCATGATCCTCTCATATCCCTTTTCCTAATCACCTGTCCAGCTCTTGGCTCCATCCCTCCCCCTCCTGTCTTCTCCTATCATTTCGGATCTCCCCCTCCCCCTCCCACTTTCAAATCTCTTACTAGCTCTTCTTTCAGTTAGTCCTGACGAAGGGTCTCGGCCCAAAACGTCGACTGTACCTCTTCCTGGAGATGTTACCTGGCCTGCTGCGTTCACCAGCAACTTTGATGTGTGTTGCTCCTTTGAACCCGCTCCAGTTTCAGCACATCCTTTCTAAGATAAAGGGCCCTAAACTGTTCACAAAAATCCTATGTGCTTTATAAAGTCTCATCATTACTCCTTGCTTTTATCTACTAGTTCTCTCAAAATGAATGCTAACATTGCATTTGCCTTCCTCACCACAGACTCAACTTGCAAATTAACCTTTCAGAAATCCTGCACAAGGACTCCCAAGTCCCTTTTTACCTCTATTTTTTGTATTTTCTCTCCACTTAGAAAATAGTCAACCTTTTATTTCTTCTACCAAAGTGCATGACCATGCATATTCCGACACTATATTCCATCAGACAATTCTTTGCCCATTCTCCTAATCTGTTTGAGTCCTTCTGTGGCCTCCCTACTTCCTCAAAGCTACCTGTCCCTCTACCTATCTTCATATTGTCTGCAAACTTTGCAACAAAGCCATCATCCAATTTCATCATCCAAGCAACACACATAAAACGCTAGAGGAACTCAGAAGGCCAGGCAGCATCTATGGAAAAGAGTAAACAGTCAACATTTTGGGCTGAGATCCTTCACCAGGACTGGAGGAAAAAGATGAGAAGTCAGAGTATGAAGGTAAGAGGAGGGTAGGAAGAAATACAGGGTAGTAGGTGATAGGTGAAACTGGGAGAGGGGGAAGGGTGAAGTAAAGAGCTGGGAAGTTGAATGGTGAAAGAAATGAAGGGCTGGAGAAGGGAGAATCTGATAGGAGAGAACAAAGGGCCATAAAAGAAAGGGAAGGGAAGGAGCACTAGAAGGAGGTGATAGGCAGGTAAGGAGATAAGATGAGAGAGAGAAATGGGAATGGGGAATGGTGAAGGAGAAGGCAGGGCCATTACTAGAAGTCTGATCATCCAAATCATTGACATGTAAAGTAAAAAGAATTGGTCCTAACACAGACCCCTGTGGAACACCACTAGTCACCGGCAGCCAACCAGAGAAAGCTCCCTTTATTCCCACTCTTTGTCTCCTGCCAATCAGCCACTGCTTTATCCATGCTAGAATCTTTTCCGTAATACCATGGGCTCGTAGCTTGTTAAGCAGCCTCATGTGTGGCAACTTGTCAAAGGTCTTCTGAAAATCCAAGTACACAACATCAACCGATTCTCCTTTTTCTATCCTGCTTGATATTCCTTCAAAGAATTCCAACAGACGTGTCAGGCAAGATTTTCCCTTGCGGAAACCATGTTGACTACAGCCTATTTTATCGCGTGCCTCCAAGCCCTCTGGGACCTCATTCTTAATAGTCGACTGTAACATCTTCTCAACTACTGCGGTCAGACTAACTGGCCTGCAGTTTCCTTTCTTCTGCCTCTCTCCTTTCTTGAAGAGTGGAGTGACATTTGCAATTTTCAAGTCTTCCAGATCCATTCCAGAATCTAGTGATTCTTGAAAGATCATTACTATTGTCTCCACAATCTCTTCAGCCACCTCTTTCAGAAACCTGGAGTGTACCCCATCAGGTTCTGGTGATCTATCCCCACCTTCAGACCTTTCAGTTTCCTAAGGCCTTTCTCTCTAGTTGTGGTTATTTCACACAGTTCACGACCCCTGACATCTGGAACTTCCGCCACACGGCTCGTGTCTCCCACAGTGAAGACTGATGCAAAATACTTATTCAGTTCGTCCGCCATTTCCTTGCCCCCCCCCGCCCATTTCTACCTCTCCAGCATCATTTTCCAGTGGTCCAATTTCCACTCTTGCCTCTCTTTTACACTCTACATATCTGAAGAAACTTTTGGTATCCCCTTTAATATTATTAGCTAGCTTACTTTCCTATTCACCTTGACCTTCTTAATTACTTTTTTAGTTGTCTTCTGTTGGTTTTTAAAAGTTTCCCGATCCTCTAAATTCTCTTCTAATTATTAGTCTATTATATGCCCTCTTTTTGTCTTTTATGTTGGCTTTGACTTCTCTTAGCCACGGTACCCCCCCCCCACCTCCCACCTCACACCTTCCCTGCCTGCTCTTTTGATACAATGTGCATCTTTGGACATTAAGCCCCAGCTATAATCTTTCAACCGTGACTCAATGATGCCTGCAACATTACACCTGCCAATCTGCAACTACTCTGCAGGTTCATCTACCATATCCCGTACACTGTGCGCATTCAAATGTAACACCTTCAGTTCTATTCACCCTTTTTGATTTTGTCCACCTTTTACGTTGTAACTCATCCTGTTGGCTGCAATTTGGCCCATCAACAGCCTCTCCTCACTACACATTGCCTCTGTTTGTAAACCAGCTACCTCATCTTCAGCACTATTATACAACTTTCCTACGATACTTCTTGCGTTGAAATATATGCAGCTCAGGACACTGGTCGCAATATGCTCAACCTTTTGATTCCTAACTTTGTCTGAGGCTTTACCAACATCTGGCTCCACAACCTCTCCACTAACTGTTCAAGCACTCTGGTTCCCATCCCCCTGCAACTCTAGTTTAAACCCCACCGTGCAGCATCAACAAACCTTCCCGCTAGGGTATTAGATCCCCCTCCAGTTCAGGTGCAAACCGTCCCTTCTGTACAGGTCCCACATTTCCTGGAAGAGAGCCCAATGATCCAAAAATCTTATACCCTCCCTCCTACACCAACTCCTTAGTCACATATTAAACTGTATAATCTTCCTAGTTCTGGCCTCACTAGAACATGGCACAGGTAGCAATCCTGAAGTCACAACTCTGGAGGTCCTGCTCTTTAATTTAGCACCTAACTCCCTGAAATCCTTAAGCAGAACTTCATCACTCGTCCTACCTATATCATTGGTACCCACATGGACCACGACTTCTGGCTGTTCATCCTCCCACTTAATAACGCTGAGAACTCGATCTGAGATACCCTAGGCCCTGGCACCTGGGAGGCCATCTGGGAACCTCATTCTCACCCACAGAACGGCCAGTCTGTTTCTGTAACTAACAAACCCCCCATCACACAGAATGCAGGTTCTTCCCCCTTCCCTTCAGAGTCAGAGAGCCAGAGACCAGACCACTGTGACTTTCCTCTGTTAGGTTACCCCCCCACCCCAACAGTATCGAAAGAAATACCCATTCCTGAAGGGGATGGCCACAGGGGTACTCTGCATTGTCTCCTTAACCCCCTTCCCCTTCCTGACTGTCATCCGGTTTTCTGTGTTCTGCACCTTGGGTGTAACTACCTCTCTATATGTCCTATCTATACACCCCTATCTATCTATTAGGGTGTATGGGGTGTCAGGGAGGGGTAGCACCTGTGGTGGGGGAACATGTTGCGTCCTTTTCAAGGCAGTTAGTCCACCTTTGGTCCCCACCTGGCACTCAGCTCTCACCTGTGCCTCCCCGTAGCTGTTTGCATGCGATAGCGGCCACACCCTGGGCAACGGCTTTGACAAGCTGGCTAAACCAGGTGAGGGTAGCCGACGGGTCTCAAACCCTCGGTGAGATAGAGAGTTGTCTATCCCAGCATGTGAAGACAGACTCCGGTGGATTGAACGGACGAGACCAACGGAAGGTCCAACGGTCAAGAAGACGGTCTCTGCAAGCGTCATGGAACGTGTAGAGCAGGACAAGACACAGAAGTTGTCCTGGTCATCCACTGCTCCTAGTCCCATCTCCAGCTGTCTCGACTCTGTTTTACCACTGGATCCAGATGGGAATTGGGAAGAGAGAGTGAGGCTGACACTGCGCAACTCCCCCTCACTTAAATCCAAATCACATGCTAGTCTGGACACCATCATTATGGTGTCGAGGTCCTCATCGACGTCGACGATGGACAAACAACAATCTTTCACCCCCTCAGCCTCCCAAATAATCTGGAGTTCGTCCAGTTCTAGCTTCAAGTCCTTAACACAGATTGTTAGAAGCTGTAGCTGCAAGCACTTATTGCAGTTGTAGTCGCCAGGGACTCTGGAGGTCTTCCTGCCTTCCCACATCTTGCAAGAGGAGCATTCCCTACACTCCCAGCTGAGCAGATGCTGCATAAAGAAGGGAAGGAAATAAAAACTTGAACTTTTCTTTTCTTTTGCTTTCCCTGACTGATGCTTCTCTTTACTGAACCATGAAAGTGCTAAAGCCTCGAGATCACCACGCCGACTCTGTCCATTACGATGTTGGCCGCCGGACTTGCTCCGCCTTCCCTTATTTTGCTCTTGATTGATGTGGACAGCCAGAGGCTTTTCCCCAGGGCTGAAATGCCCAACACGAGGGTGGCCATAGTTTTAAGATGCTTGGAAGCAGGTACAGAGGGGATGTCAGGGGTAAGTTTTTCATACAGAGAGCGATGGGTCTGTGGAATGCATTGCCGGCAATGGTGGTGGAGGTGGATACAATAGGGTCTTTTAAGAGACTCTTAGATAGGTACATGGAGCTTAGAAAGATAGAGGGCTATGTGGTAGAGTAACTCTAGGCAGTTTCTAGAGTAGGTTACATGGTCGGCACAACATTGTGGGCTGAAGGGCCTGTAATATGCTGTAGATTTCTAAGTTCTATGTTCTACACAATCCCAAATGCTGACTTGTCACTGGTCATAGCTCTTTTTCACTGTAGTGACCCGCTGCTGCCTTTTGTACTCGGGCAGTGGACCTGATTGAAGTCCCCTCCTCTCGAAACCTCTGATGTACGGACTGGCCACTGGACAAAGCTCTTTTCCTCTGTGGCGACCCACTGCTGCCTCTTGTACTCGGGCAGTGGACCTGATTGAAGTCCTTTCCTCTCAAAACATCCCAGGTCCTGATTCGGATTCTGCACGTAGCAATGAGAAGAGGGCATGTCCTGGGTGTCGGGGGTCCTGAAGATGGATGCTGCCTTTTTGAGGCATCATCTTTGTTTCTGGGGAGGTTTGTGCTCACGATGAGCTGCCTGAGCTTACAACTTTCTGCAGCTTTATTCCAATCCTGTCCAGTGGCCCCTCCATACCAGACAGTGATGCAACGAGTTAGAATGCTCTGCGTGGTACATCTGTGGAAATTTTCAAGTGCCTTTGATGACACACCAAGTCTCCTCAAACCCTCAAGGAACTATAGTTGCTGTTGTGCATTCTTTGTAATTGCATCAATATGTTGAGCCCAGGATCTCCAGAGATGCTGACTCCCAAGAGCTTGAAACAGCTCATCCTTTCCACTTCTGGTCCCTCGATGAGTACAGTGTGTCTTCCCTTGACCCCACCTACCTGAAGTCCACAATCAAGTCCTTAGTCCCACTGATGTTGAGTGCTAGGTTATTGCTACAATGCCGCTCAACCAGCTGATCTATCCCACTCCTGCACACCTTCTTGTCACCATCTGGAATTCTGCCAACAATAGTTGCATTGTCGGTAAGTTTATAGATGGAACGTGTTGCCACACATTCCAGCACCAACTTGACACACCCACAGCGTCCGGCAGAAGAACAGAAGCCGCAGCGGCAACAACAACAACAAGCCCCCTTCCTGTCAGGTTTCGTTTGGAACAATTGAAGCTGAGGGAAGACATAACCAAATGTATCGTATTAATAACGAGGTTGGATGGAAATTAGAGGACAGACATTTCTCTTAGCAGGTCAATAAATTGAGGACTTTCATTAAAGGTAGTTGGTGGTAGACTGAGGGATGAGATAAGCAAAACCATCTCATATAGAGAGTTTGGGATTCACTTAACACACTTGAAAAGCCACAACCTGCAAGACTAAGACGATAAGCTGAAGAACTGGAACTAAGCAGGATAGCATGGAGGCAAAGGGCTGAATAGCTTTACACTGTGCTGCAAATCTCCGTGGCATCATTCTTCACCCTGATGTCGTCCGTCTCTCCTTATTGCTTAGTAAGAGATTTGCTCTAGGGAAAGACCATAGGATCAGGATTTGGCCATTCGGCCCATTAAGTCTGCTGTGCTGATCTGTCATATCTGATTTATTATCCCTCGCAATCCCATTTTCCTGCCTTCTCTCCGTACCCTTCGATACCCTGAATAACCAAGAATCTATCACCCTCTGCTTTAAATATACTCAGTGACTTGGCTTCCAAAGCCATTTATGGCATTTATCCACAGATTCACCACCCTCTGGCTAAATAAATTCCTCTTCACTTCAGTTCTGGATGTCTGTCTATTCTGATGTTGTGCCCTCTAGATCTAGACTCACCCATAATAAGGAACTTTCTCTCCACATCCACTCTATGTCGGCCTTTCAATATTTGAAAGGTTTCAATGAACTTCCGGTAAGTACAGGCTCAGAGTCATCAAACACACCTTATATATGTTAACCCTTTCGTTCCTGGAATCACTCTCTTGAACCTCCTCTGGACCATCTCCAATGCCAGCACATCTTTTCTTAGATAACTGATCCAAAACTGCACACAATACTCCAAGTGTCGTCTAACCTCGGCATTACATGTCTACTCTTAATAAAATGAATCCTAACATTATATTTGCCTTCCTTACCATTGAGTCAACCTGGAAGTTAACCTTCAGGAATCCTCCACAAATATTCTCAAGTCTCTCTGCACCTCTGAGTTTTGAATTTTCTGCCTTTATTCCTTCTACCAAAGTGCATGACTATGCACTTCCCTACACTATATTGCATCTGCCACTCCTTTACTCATTTTCCCAATCTGTCTAAGTCCTTTTGCAAACTCCTTGCCTCCTCAACACCACCTGCCCCTTCACCTATCTTTGTATCGTCCTCAAACTTGGTGCAAAGCCATCAATTCTGTCATCTGGATCATTGACACATAACATGAAAAGAAGCAGCCCCAACACTGAACCCCTGCAGCACTCTACTAGTCACCAGCAGCCAACCAGAAAAGGCTCCCTTTATTCCCACTCTTTTCCTCCCGCCAATCAGCCAATGCCCGATCCAAATCAATATAATTAAAAAATGTCTGTGACCATCCTGGACTTGGCATTTTATTGTCATTCGTAATCAGATTGTCAGACTTTGCTTAGTTAAAAATATAGCTAACTAGTTTCTATTCTTAAGTTAATAACTTGTTACTGAGTTCTTCATAGTAAATCATCTCATGAAATATAAAGCAGAGCCATGATTTAATAGACATTTTAAATAGAGGAAATGTGATCAAATGGCGTAGCACAGTATTTTACAGTGTTTCCATTCTTGCCACCGTCTATAAGGAGTTTGTACATTCTCCCTGTGACTGTGTGGGTTTCCTCTGGGTGCCCTGGTTTCCTCCCTCATTCTAAAGATGTAAGTTAAGGTTAGTAAGTTGACATGCGATGTTGGTGCTGGAAGTATGTTAACACTTACGGGTGCCCCCCCCCTCACAATCCTTACTGATTTGATTTGACAAGATGCATTTCACTGCATGTTTTGATGTATATGTGACAATCTCTCTCTCTCTCTCTCTCTCTCTCTATCTTTCTCTTTCTCTTAAAATGAAGACCAGTTTCTGAATCCTCACAGCCAGAGATACTAGAAGGCTTACCACAAGGACACTGTTACTTGAAATCAGATAATACCAATCCGCCCAGTTGATTAGCCAACCACACTCCCAGCCACACCATATCCAGCAGAGAAAGCCCGGGCACAGAAAGCAGCCGTTGTTGCTCAGAGTGATGGTGCCTCTTGTTACGGGGAAGGTAAACGGCAGAGCTGATTTAAACCATTGATCACTGCAGTGAAACAAACTTTTCAATGGATATGTCAGCCGGTCTGTCAGCAATCCAGATGTGCTGTCTGTATGCTGCCTCTGACCAGCATTCATTCCCGCCCAGCACAGCTGGCCCATGTAAATGTGCCATATTGCATCCCATCTGCTGCTTGGGAGTGTGTTGCCATATCTCCCTTTGACAGTGAAACATTTTATTGAATGCTATAAATATTGAAATTCACGGACGTGATGTAGCAGATTTTTAATCTTACCCAGAGAGGCCTCTGGGACACAACCTTTGGCAATAGTCTGCATGCTTTAATCCTCAGTCCATAATGTTACATTTCTTACTGGATTCAGAGCGGGTTTTTTGGAGAGAAATGTCATGACTCTCTCAGAGAGCGCTGGGGCTGAGCATGTGTCCTGGGGGAATAAATGAAGCTGAGATATTGCTATACTTAGAGATGTCTTTAGTGCATTGTGGTCTGAACTTTGTTATATTTTTCCCGTATCCCAGAGCTATGTTTAACCATATGCTAGTCTTTTCGAATAGATTGGGTGTAGCATTAATAAAATCCCATCACGTTCAGTCAAAGACAAAATGGTGGGGGAGGAGATATCCATTCCAGAACCTACTGTAATCAGGTTTATAGAATACACCATTGTGAATTCTGTTTTCGAAATAACATTTTAAAGTACTGTCAGAGAAAGGAAACTGGCGTTAAAATGTTTTAATAGGAATAATTATAACATCACATCGAGAAGCTAAGTCATCGTTTAAAGAGTTCCCTAGGTTCCCAATCAGCACTGTTATGTAAGCCAGCAGGTTTCTAAACGCAATACACTGATATCATTTGTACCAGATTACTTTCCCTTCAAACTCTGACAGATGCTAAGTCCAGCTGGTGGAAAAAAGTTTATGACTGAGCTGGATCTGGGTACTTGCATGCTCCACAATGTTGGCCAATGTTGCCTGTTTTAATGAGTCACGAATTGCCTGTTTATCTCCTGCTCCCTGCTGCTTTGGCATTTTCTCTTCCAGAACAATCCTAAAAACACATGCTGCTACAGACGCCACAGCAATGTGCGTGGATACTTTGCTGCCAAAATGGGAAAAAAAAGAGATTATTTTCTTTCTATTAAGAGGAGATCGAACTGAACATCCCACTTTATTACCTCAGTACGGTCTTATTGAATGTGACATTAAAGGAAAAGTTGTCTCTATTTTAACTGCCAAACAAAAGCAAAAAGTAGCCCTTTAATTGTTATGTATTACTATTCATGTTCAGTCTCGGGTGAAACTGCACAAAACACTTCAGTTAAATGATGTTTCATTATGATAACACATGGCTTCTGTAGAGTCAAGCATTGTACAGTAGTTAATATGCAAATATATCGCAATGGTGGCAGGTGGTCAGAGAACATCTTTTGGAATAGACTATTTTATAACTTTAAATTACACTGGATCTCATCAGATTCCAAAAAAAAACAGCATGAAAATGAACAAATGCAGAACTCAATGCCTAGAAACTCTCTGACAGATCTCTAAGCAGCAGAAAAATTATGACCGTTCTTAAATGTTCTTTCTTAAATATATCTTAAATATTTCTTCCCTCAGGCATTTAAACTGATCAACCACTCGAGTTATCCACTCCATCCCCCTCTATTTATTACCCCATCACTTCACTGCATTGTAAACACTTTAAACCACTTTTTATAATGCTGTTTACATTGTAAAAGCATGTTGCTATTTATGTATTTATGCACATTTTATTCTGTATCCATACTTTAATCTCTAATTTTATTTTAGTATAATTCTTTATAATTGTTGTAGATTGTTTTTTGTTGCATGTCATGCTGACATACCAATGCAAATTCCTAATGCATGTAAATATACATGCTGTATAAAGTTCGTCCTTGATCCTTGAAAACTTGTTCAAAGTTCTATATTGCTCTGATTGACAGTTAGACAGCTACCACCACCACACCACACCCCCCGACCAGTTAAAATTGGCAGCCATCCATTCACCCATTCTAATATTTCAGGGATTTATCTCAACCACATTTCACTTTCTTTTCCAGGATTTTCTTTATGGAACATAGAGCCTTTGAAGTGGTTTGTTTCTGACTGGAAAATTTTTCTTCTGTTTTTAAAAATTTTCAGCGTTCTGGGACATAGTTGATTTCTGTAATCTTTGGTAGAGGCAGAAGCCATTTTCATTGAAAATACTTCATTTGGACAGATGACCAAAAGGATTAAAGAAGCATCAACGGTTACAGAGGGAAGGCAGAACAATAGAGTTGAGAGGGCTAGTAAATCAGCCATGATAGAATGCAGCAGAATACTCAATGGGCTGAAGGGCCTGATTCTGCTCCAATCTCATGGCCTTATGGCTTCTTGGAGCATTTTAAAGGAGAAGTGGAGATGATGAGGATGAGAATCCAGATCTTAGGTCATAAGCGTAGCTAGCAATGAAGGAGGGAAGGAAAGTGACTCGTAAACACAAAATAATCTGCAGATGCTGGGATCAAACCAACACTCACAACATGCTGGAGGAACGCAGCAGGTCGGGCAGCATCCGTGGAAACAATGAGTCGACGTTTTGGGCCGGAACCCTTCGTCAGGACTGTAGGGGGAAGGGGCAGAGGCCCTATAAAGAAGGTGGGGGGAGGGTGGGAAGTTGAAGGCTGGTGGGTTCCAGGTGAAAAACCAGTAAGGGGAAAGATAAAGGGGTGGGGGAGGGGCAGCAGGGAGGTGATAGGCAAGAAAGCAATGGGTAGTAGAAGGAGGCGGAACCATGAGGGAGGTGATAGGTAGCTGGGGGAGGGGGTCAGAGTGAAATAGGGATAGAGGAAGGGAGGGGGAGGGAATTACCAGAAGTTGGAGAATTCTATGTTCATACCAAGGGATATGATAGCCAGGAAAGGAAAGTGACTGAGTGTGGAGAGTTGACAGTGTTGTCAGGATGAAGGAGGTCTCACCAATGCCTTATACAGATTGAATATAACATCCCACCTTTCATAAACAATGTATGTCTAGGGTTGGTATGATTTCCCAAACAGGAAAGTTGGGATGTTCCGATTAATGGGACCCTGTTTCGAGCGGGAGGGGGAGGGGAGGGAACATTGACTCAGACCATGAGAGGCCTGCATCGGGCATTTTTATGCCTTACAAGGCGCAGTTTAGAAGTCTGTGTGGGGTGGCACTCCTGGCACAGACACTAGAGCAATGTGTGGTTAAGTGCCTTGCTCAAGGACACAAACATGCTGCCACAGCTGAGGCTCAAACTACCAACCTTCAGATCACTAGACGAATGCCTTAACCACTTGGCCACGTGCCCAACACGAGCGAATGCTATGTAAATACTGTCCATGCACAATTAACGGTTGGCAAAAAATAAGGATTGTATACTGCATACAAGAAAGAAAGCATATTTACTAACTTCAGTTTATCAAACAGTTATTCAGAGAAAGAAAAGAAAGCGAGGAAAAGCATAAAAGGGCCCATTACAGTTAAGCCAGTTTAAATGTGCACAATCCATTGGAGCTCATGTCATCCAAACGCTGGGTAGAACCATTACTCATGGCACTGAATTCTCATCTCCAATCATCGGTAGATCTTCCTATCTTGGACTCCTTCGTCTCACAAAGCACTCCTTGCTTTCGCATCTTCCCGTCGGCTCAAATCCTACGGCCGTCTCCCCGATCTTCTCTTCTCTGCATCTCCAGCCAAAAGACCATGAACCCCATTGGTGTCCATCACAAATCTGTCTCCACCCAGCTCTCTCTAGAACCTTCTCCCAATTCCACTTTCTTGATTGGCTGATACAGCATTCCTATGTTGAACATCATAGCCCCCTATCGTTTGCAGAAACCAAAGCATTCTACCAGCAGGACACACTGCTTTTACAGAAAGCTACTGAAGGAAATAACTCACAGCATTAGCAGTAGATATTTTAACCAGGGCACTACATTTGTGCCGCCCGCCCCCCATCAAAAGTAGTCATGTCCTCATGACTTTGAAACTTACCAAACCTTTATTAATAACTCAGTATTCAAATGAATTTAATGATTTCAGGATCCCCAATCCATTTGTAAATGGCAGTAACATATCTCACTATTGGGATAGATGCTACTCTGTTTCCCTGGTGCATCACATGCCAGCCTACCTGGGGCTGTCCTGACTCTGAGATCTTCTTAGCTCATCTTCAGCTTCTTCAGCCTCAAGCACTCCTTGTGACCTTTCCTGTCTACTTGAGGATGCCTCCCCCGTCCATTATTCATACCTTCTGGAAACTCAGGCCCCCCTGTCACCTGACTGAGCTCAGCTTCATCCCCAATTACATTGGAGCCCAGCTTCCCTTCACTGTCTAGCATCACGTCTGCCAGTTCCACCCCCTCACCACCACATCTGTATCAGGGTCAGGAGATTCAGGAACCTTTTCATCCATTATTGGGGAGTTTGCATAAGGTAATATACACCACACTCCCAGTTCGTCATCCTCTGAGTCCGTACAGCATTCAGTGGTTGGGTCCTATTCTGGTCTTTTCACTAATTGCCTTTAGAACCATATAACCATATAACAATTACAGCACAGAAACAGGCCATTTTGGCCCTTCTAGTCCGTGCTGAACTCTTACTCTCACCTAGTCCCACCGACCTGCACTCAGCCCATAACCCTCCATTCCTTTCCTGTCCGTATAGCTGTCCAATTTAACTTTAAACAACAACATCGAACCTGCCTCAACCATTTTTGCTGGAAGCTCGTTCCACACAGCTACCACTCTCTGAGTAAAGAAGTTCCCCCTCATGTTACTCCTAAACTTTTGCCCTTTAACTCTCAACTCATGTCCTCTTGTTTGAATCTCCCCCACTCTCAATGGAAAAAGCCTATCCACGTCAACTCTATCTATCCCCTCCTTCTGTGCAGGGTTCTCCTACTAGCTGTAGGTTCCATGTCTGGCTCTGGGTCAAAACCTACCTCCTTCCCTAGGGTAAAAGGTGATTCCAATGGAGAATTTTGACAGGGCCATTCCTTCCTTCTGGCTTCACCCGGAAAACTGGCACATAAGGCGTAGATACCCAGCCGTTGGCCAACTTATGCTTCCTTGATAGCTTTTTGCAGTTCTTTCTTCTGTCAGACATACACTTAAGATAAATCTTCTGTAGCAAGTCTTCACTGCTGGCTCCAAAGCAGAGATCTACAGGAAATCTCGCTTCACACCTGAACATTCAAATAATATGGCGCGTATCCGGTAGCTTCATTCTGTGTACAGTTGCAGCAGAGGACCAAATACCCAATATGCTGACTCCATTTGTTCTTGTTGCTGATATCCAGGGTTCTGAGCATGTCCAGCAATGTCCAGTTGAACCTTTCAGGCTGGGGATCACCCTGAGGATGATAGGGCATGGTCCTCGACTTCTCAGCTCCAAGCGTGCCCAGTAACTCATGTACGAGTCGACTCTCAAAATCCCTTCCCTGATCACTGTATATTCCTCTTGGGGGGCCATAGTGAACAAAATATTTCTCCCATAACACTTTGGCAACTGTGGATGCCTTCTGATCCTTTGTGGGGAAGGCTTGAGCTTCTCTGGTTTAGTGATCAGTAATGAACAAGACATTCACAGTGTTGCTGGAATCAGGCTGGATGGAGAGGAAATCCATACACACTAAATCAAGTGTTCCTACTCTCTGTAAATGGGATCATGGAGCCACCCTCGTAGATCGTGTCTTCCACTGAATACATCGAATACGCAGCTTACAGTATCTTCAACTTCAGGTTTCATTCGGGGTCAATAGAACTGATCTCTGACCAATCTGTAGGTCTTGTCATACCCCAAATGATGTGAATCATCATGAAGTGACTTTAACGCAATCATTTGATGCTTCTCAGGCAAATCCAACTGGGAACACCAAGGCCTGTCTGGAGGAGATGTAACCCTGTATAAAACTTGGTTCCTCAACTCCAGTTTGTCCTAGTCCCCCATTAGTAGGGGCATGGTAGGGTGTTTTGTCTTTTGAACTTGGACCATATCAGCAAGTTTGTGGTGCTGGAAGCTCATGGCAGGGAGAGTTTTCTCCCTTCTACCATCTGCGTGAGATGATGGGCTATTGGGACTTTGAGACCTTTTGTTTTACTGTGCCCATGGTCTGATCTTATCAAATTATGGTATTGCTTTGCACTGTTGTCAATATATATTATATTTATGTGGTTTTTGTCAGTTTTAGTCTTGGTCTGTCTTGTGTTTCTGTGATATCATACTGGAGGAACATTGTATCATTTTTTAATACATGCATTTCTAAATGACAATAAACGAGGACTTCGTGTCCTCATAATCTAATCTAATCTAATATCCCCTTTGGAAACAGATGACCAAATGGCACCTATACGTCTTGCTGGGCTGCCACCAATTCGGCAGGAATCAAGGCAACCAACTGCTTTGTATCTAGAGCGGTCAAGTTGCAATATTCTTGTGGAAAGGGACAACCAGAAGCTCCCAAGTGACCCACAGCTCTATCATGCCATGACCTTGCCTCTGATTTCCCCACTGTGGAAAACTAACAAACTGCTTTAACACCAGAGGCAGGAACACTCTCCAACTCTCTGTCCATTACCGGCACCGCATGCAAATGTCGGGACAAGCATCCACATCAATGTTTCATTGGACGATCAGTGACATGTGGTATCCAACTTCGCCAAGGTCAGGATATAAGTCAGTGGATTGTTGTCAATTCTCACTTCGAAATTGGATCATATAAATAGTTACTTAACTCATCCATCACAGCCCATTTCAACACCAGAAACTGCTGTTTGTGCATAGGGTAAGTTCATTCAGAGGGTGACAGATCCCGGCTGACGAAAGCAGCAGGTCTCAACCCTTTGCCCTCGTGCTGATATATTAGACACCACCTAAACCCTCACGGCTGGTGGCGGTATGCAGTACATACAGCAACTGGGGGTTTGCAAAGGCTGCCACAAGTGCTTTAGTCAGCAATTCTTTTCAACAGTTGAAAGGCCTTTTCGCATTTTGCATCCCATCTTTCCCTGAAAGACTCCGAAGGGCTAAGATATACTTTACCTTCTTCTGCTTTTGCTCTCCGCTCTTTCTTCCCCAAGGGCAGGTAACCAGACAGAAGCTGATTCAAAGGGTGGCGCACTCTGGAGTAGACCTTCACAAATCTTCACAGAATCCAAGGGATGAGTGTAGGGCACTCACATTCGAGGGCTTTGGCCATGTGGTCACTGCCTCTATCTTGGATAAAACCGCAGCCACTCCATTCTGTGAGACTATGTGCCCAATGTTGCTGACTGATGTCTTACAGAACTGGCACTTGTCCAGTGACAGTTTTAAACCTTCAGCTTTCAGATGGTCTAGCACCTTCACTAGCCTGGTCTCATGCTCGTCCAGTGTGGACCCGAACACTATGAGATCAACCAGGTACACCAAAACCTCAAGCAAGTTCACATCCCCTGCAGTCTTCTCCATAAAACATTGAAAAGTGGCCAGTGCTTCTGGTACGCCCTGGTGCATTCCTTCAAACTGAGAGAATCCAAGCGGACATATAAATACTGCCTTCTCTTTATCAGCTTCACTCATAAAGAGTGAATAATACCCATTACTTAGATCCAGCACACTGAACCATTTTGCTCCACTCAGGCAGGCTAGAGCATCTTCGATCCATGGAATAGTATATTGGGCAGGACTGTATGTCAGTACAGTGTCTGATAGTGAACTCACATTCGTATCTTTCCATTCTTCTTCACCAGCACTATGGGTGATGCATAGAGGCTCCTTGACTCAGTGATAATTCCAGCTTCCTTCAGTTTCAGCAGATGCTGCCAAACATCTTCCACCTCTATTGGTGCTAACTATTTCGACCTTTCTCTGAAAGGTGTGTCCAAATTCATTCAGATAATGTGCCGAGTACTCTTGGATCAACCCACATCAAACTCGTCAGTAGAAAAGACATCTTTGAACTTCAACATCTTCTCCATTAGTCTCCTTTACCTTTCAGCAAGATGATACGGTTAATCATCAGTTCTAAGTCCCCAAGTTTTAAGAGTACCGAGTTGCGTCAGTGATAAATGCCTCAAATACTGTTTGCAAAATGATCTGTAGAGTAGAGTAGAGTAACCTGGGAACTTGTGTCAAGTATGGACCTAGCATAAATACCCTCACTCTGTATGGGTACACCTGAGCTTGGTCCCACTGAGCCTTCAGGAATAGTGTTCTCCATTTCAGTGTTTCCCCTGATACATTGTTTGGAACGTGTTCTCCAAGATACCAAGCTGTTCCTTTACTGGGTCTCTCCGAAGTTTCTGCTTAAGTAACTGTTAGGTTACTTTCCAAGGGTTCTTCTGTCCTTCACACTCTTGCTTGAAATGTCCATTCTCACCACAGTTGTAACAGGAGACACCGATTGTTTCCCTTGTCAAGAGAACCCTATCAGCAGCAGCCCTCTGCTTAGTATATCCTTCTGGTGGCCCAGTTTCCTATCAGGCCTGTCACGCTTCGTGGCGCCACTAGCCGACATCAACCAAGGTACCTCAGCTTGCAGGTTTTTCACTACATCCTGCAAAACCCCCGGCTTGTGTGGCATCAGGAGTCACTTCAGCAACAGAGGCTGCTTCTGAGCACTTTGCCCAGCTGATGGAGGCCTCCCACTCCTCCACCGTGTTTTGCTCCTCTCTTACATCTCTAATAAGCTCAGCAAATGAAGGAGGGGATGAATCTTATGAGTAATTTGAACGCTTAAGCAATCATGTCGTGCGACAGTGCACCCTTCACAATTTCCTCCGTCCTTGAGCGAATTATCTTCTTTTCTATGCAGAGCAGCATACAACCTGTTCCCAACACCTGCCAGCTTCAGCACTTGGTATGAAGATAAGACAGACAGGTGTGCTGCTTGTGGCAAGAAGGGAACACTTCAGCGTATTTTGAGTGCACGCAGAGTCAATCTTTCCAGTGGCATGTACACTTGGAGACATAACGACGTTCTCAAAGTTGTAACAGAAGCGGCTGAGCAGAGAGTACTGCAGCACAACTTATCTCATGCCCCATGCTGCACAGAACATCACATATCATTTGTGAAAGAAGGCTCCAAGTCAAGGGTGTACAGCGCAGGCTCACGATCAAGCATACTTTCTTCAGCCAATGATTGGTGTGTCAAGGCTGACCTGGACAGGAAAGGCAGTTTCCCAGAGCAAATAACTAACTTTCACCACATTGCGTCCAGATATAATCATATGGTCTGACATCAGTAGAGAAGTGGTTATTGGTGAAATCACAGTCCCCTGGGAAGACAACATTGATGAAGCCCATGAGCACAAGTTAATCAAGTATGCAGAATTACTATCGGAGTGCAGAGACAGAGGGTGGAAGTTCTCATGCTATCCATTCGAAGTAGGCTGCCGTGGGTTTATTGCGCTCACTTTCCAGAAGTGGCTGTGTGACCTTGGCTTCACTAGAAGGAGATCAAGTCAACCAGCAGGGCTGTAGCTGAGGCAGCAGAGAAAGGGTCAGCATGGGTGTGGACCAAGTATGTCCAGAGGGGCAGATAGTCAGACAGTGTATACACATCTTGCAAACCCTTCAGTAGCTGCATAGACACCTGAAGAGCAGACTATCTGTTGGATGGAAGTGACCAACAACTCTGATAGAGGTAGATGCCAAGTTTTTAAGCTCACCAGTGGGAGGTGGTGCTTTAGCACTGCCGGCCCACCACCACAGGGGAGTCTTGATCATAAGCGGGCCGAAACTCCTGAAGACAGGTGGCAGATCAACTGATGATCCCACTGGTGATAGCACAGGACAGTTAACATCTTACTCCAGCGGTATTTTCAATTCTGCCTGCTGAACAGCCCCTTTACTGCACAAGCAATGCAGCTGTCTCTCTAGCCTGAAAATGTAGGCAGAGAGTTCCTCCCCTTTCTCCTGTAATGTGTGCCTAAACTTCTTTATAAGCTCTGTTGAGCTGTCCATTGTGCCAAAAACACTTTGTAATGCTTGCTACAGGAATTCTGCAGATGCTGGAAATTCAAGCAACACATCAAAGTTGCTGGTGAACGCAGCAGGCCAGGCAGCATCTCTAGGAAGAGGTGCAGTCGACATTTCAGGCCGAGACCCTTCGTCAAGACTAACTTCAAAGGGTCTCGGCCTGAAACGTCGACTGCACCTCTTCCTAGAGATGCTGCCTGGTCTGCTGTGTTCACCAGCAACTTTGATGTGTGTTGCTTGTAAGGCTTGCTTGTGGCCGGCAGACATAGCCAACAGGTTTTCTGCTTTCAGAGAACTCACCACCTCAGCAGCTGAATGTTTTAGACTCTCTACCAGTCACTGTTATTTCATAATATCTGAGCCCTACCACTCAGCCAGTAACTGAGATGTCTGCTTTGCCCAAGTCTCATTCTTCCTTCCCATTGTGGGGCTGGGCTTGGCCCCAGAGAGCACCCTCAGTCTACGACAACTTTGGCTCTCTGCTGGCACACTTTTGCATTTATCAATGCCAAAACCAGCTCAGAATTTCCATCACCTGCTGAAGGACCCATTAGATCTTCCACATCAGACAACTCCTTTCCCTCAACTCGCAGAAACGAGAACAGCCTGTCTTTAAAGTCTTCACCCTCAGCTACGTGCCCCCGTTCTCTAAAAAAAATATGGACTGCCCATGGCCCCGTCTCTCCCGGTGTCCCTATCCTATCAGGCAGCATGACTTCAGTCACGTCACAGCTAGTCTGGACTAACACGACATCCTTACCCACCAATTGATTAAACCACCGTTCAACCAGTGTAACAGTCCCCAATACTTTCACAGACCTCAGCACTCTAATTAGCAGGTCCTCAGGGCTTCAGATATCAACCCCACTCAGAACACAAGCATTATTTGTTGATAATTTCTTTGAATTACAGCAAACCTTAATTTTTGTGGCATCCATAATAAAGTAATCTAATCACTTTCCTCAGCACTAGTTTAAACACAGATTTAAGCACAGAAATTGCTTAATCAATCCTAAAACAGCATTCAACCAGCATGCTAAATCTCCAGACGAAGCAACCACACATGTAACCCTCCCAGCATACAAATCTGGCTCGTTAGCTAGCTTTGCTAATAGCCTCATGAATTGGCAGTGATAAGGCCACCTTTCATGAACAATATACATCTAGGGGTGGTATGACTTGGGTTTCAACCAAACAGGAAAGTTGGGATGTTCTGATTAATGAAACCACGATTTGAATGAATGCTGTGTAAATACTGTCCATGCACAATTATTGGTCGGCAATAAATAACCGATCGCACACTGATACAATTATAAAAAAGTATATTTACTAATTTCAACGCTATCAAATGAAAGAAAGAAATGAAACAAAAGTTATTAAAAGAAAGAAAAGAAAAAACAAATAAAGGGCCAATTACAATTAAACTAGCCTAAATGTGCACATATCATTGGAGCTCAGATCTTCCAAAAGCTGGGTATAACAATTACCCAGGGTGCTAAATTCTTATCACCAATCACTGGTAGAGCTTTCCATCTTGGACTCCTTTGTCTCACAAATCACTCCTCACGATCATGTCCTCCCGTTGGATTGAATACTAGGGCCGTCTCTCCCGATCTTCTCCATATCTCCTGTCAAAAGACCACAAACCCCACCAATGTCTGTCAAAAATCTCTCTCAGCTCAGTGCTCTGTAAAACCTTCTCCCAATTCCACCATCCTGATTGGCTGGCACAACATTCCTAAGTTGAACAACATAGCCTCTTACCTTTAGCCAAAGCCAAAAGATTCTACCAGTAGGACACACTGCTTTTACAGAAAGCTACTAAATGAAATACCCCACGCCATTAGCAGTAAAAATCTTAACCACAGCATTGATATCAATGACAAACAACAAAGGACCCAGCACCGATCCCTGTGGTACACCACTAGTCACAGGCCTCTAGTCAGAGAGGCAACCATCTGCTATGCACCTCTTTTTTATTCTTAACTAGATCATCAATATCTCCTGAAAATCAAGGTTCCCTACATTTGTTATAACCATATAACAATTACAGCACGGAAACTGGCCATCTCAGCCCTTCTAGTCTGTGCCGAACTCTTACTCTCACCTAGTTCCACTGACCTGCATTCAGCCCATAACCCTCCATTCCTTTCCTGTCCATATATCTATCCAATTTAACTTTAAATGACAACATTGAACCTGCCTCAACCACTTCTGCTGGAAGCTCGTTCCACACAGCTGCCACTCTCTGAGTAAAGAGGTTCCCCCTCATGTTACCCCTAAACTTTTGCCCTTTAACTCTCAACTCATGTTCTCTTGTTTGAATCTCCCCCACTCTCAATGGAAAAAGCCTATCCACGTCAACTCTATCTATCCCCCTCATAATTTTAAATACCTCCATCAAGTCCCCCCTCAACCTTCTACGCTCCAAAGAATAAAGACACAACTTGTTCATCCTTTCTCTGTAACTTAGCTGATGAACCCCAGGTAACATTCTAATAAATCTTCTCTGTACTCTCTCTATTTTGTTGACATCTTTCCTATAATTCGGTGACCAAAACTGTACACAATACTCCAAATTTGGCCTTACAAATACCTTGTACAATTTCAACATTACATCCCAACTCCTATACTCAATGCTCTGATTTATAAAGGCCAGCATACCAAAAGCTTTCTTCACCACCCTATCCACGTGAGATTCCACCTTCAGAGAACTATGCACCATTATTCCTAGATCCCTCTGTTCTACTGCATTCTTCAATGCCCTACCATTTAGCATGTATGTCCTATTTTTATTAGTCCTACCAAAATGTAGCACCTCACATTTATCAGCATTAAACTCCATCTGCCATCTTTCAGTCCACTCTTCTAACTGGCCTAAATCTCTCTGCAAGGTTTGCAATCCTACTTCATTATCCACAACTTCACCTACCTTAGTATCATCTGCATACTTACTCATCCAATTTACCACCCCATTATCCAGATCATTACTGTATATGACAAACAACATTGGACCCAGTACAGATCCTTGAGGCACACCACTAGGTACCGGCCTCCAATCTGACAAACAGTTATCCACCTTACTCTCTGGCGCCTCCCATCTAGCCACTGCTGAATCCATTTTACTACTTCAATATTAATGCCTAATGACTGAACCTTCCTAACTAACCTTCCATGTGGAACCTTACTGAAGTCTACATAGACAACATCGACCACTTTACTCTCGTCAACTTTCCTAGTAACCTCTTCAAAAAATTCAATAAGATTTGTCAAACATGACCTTCCACGCACAAATCCATGTTGACTGTTCCTAATCAGACCCTGTCTATCCAGATAATTATATATACCATCTCTAAGAATACTTTCCATCAATTTACCCACCACTGACGTCAAACTCACAGGCCGATAATTGCTAGGTTTACTCTTAGAACCCTTTTTAAACAATGGAACAACATGAGCAATACGCCAATCCTACAGCACCATCCCTATTTCTAATGACATTTGAAATATTTCTGTCAGAGCCCCTGCTACTTCCACACTAACTTCCCTCAAGGTCCTAGGGAATATCCTGTCAGGACCCAGAGACTTATCCACTTTTATATTCCTTAAAAGTGCCAGTACTTGCTCTTCTTTAATCATCATAGTTTCTATAACTTCCCTACCTGTTTCCCTTATCTTACACAATTCAATATCCTTCTCCTTAGTGAATACCGAAGAAAAGAAATTGTTCAGAAACTCCCTCATCTCTTTTAGCTCCACACATAGCTGTCCACTCTGATTCTCTAAGGGACCAATCTTATCCGTCACTATCCTTTTGCTATTAATATAACTGTAGAAACCCTTGGGATTTATTTTCACCTTACTTGCCAAAGCAACCTCATATCTTCTTTTAGCTTTTCTAATTTCTTTCTTAAGATTCTTTTTACATTCTTTATATTCCTCGAGCTCCTCATTTACTCCATGCTGCCTATATTTATTGTAGATATCTCTCTTTTTCCGAACCAAGTTTCCAATATCCCTTGAAAACCATGGCTCCCTCACTTTTAACCTTTCCTTTCAACCTAACAGGAACATAAAGATTCTGTACCCTCAAAATTTCACCTTTATATTACCTCCATTTCTCTATTACATCCTTCCCATAAAACAAATTGTCCAATCCACTCCTTCTAAATCCTTTCGCATCTCCTCAAAGTTAGCCTTTCTCCAATCAAAATCTCAACCCTGGGTCCAGACCTATCCTTCTCCATAATTATATTGAAACTAATGGCATTGTGATCACTGGACCCGAAGTGCTCCCCAACACATACCTCCGTCACCTGACCTATCTCATTCCCTAACAGGAGATCCAACACTGCCCCTTCTCCAGTTGGTACCTCTATGTATTGTTGCAAAAAACTATCCTGCACACATTTTACAAACTCCAAACCATCCAGCCCTTTTACAGTATGGGCTTCCCAGTCTATGTGTGGAAAGTTAAAATATCCCACAATCACAACCTTGTGTTTACTACAAATGCCTATTATCTCCTTACAATTTTGCTCCTCTAATCCTTGCTCCCCATTTAGTGGTCTATAATACACCCCTATAAGTGTTACTACACCTTTCCCATTTCCACCCAAATCGCCTCCCTAGATGAGCCCACTAATCTACCCTGCCAGAGCACCGCTGTAATATTTTCTCTGACAAGCAATGCAACACTTCCCCTTCTTGTCCCTCCAATTCTATCACACCTGAAGCAATGAAATCCAGGAATATTTAGTTGCCAATCACACCCCTCCTGTATCCATGTTTCACTGATAGCTGCCACATCATACTTCCAGGTATCAGTCCATGCTTTAAGCTCATCCACCTTTCTTATAATGCTCCTAGCATTAAAATAGATACATTTAAGAAATTTTCCGCCTCTTACTCTCTGTTTATCACAAACGGTGCAAACAACTTTACTATTTTCTTTTTCTTCCTTCTCCCCTATATCTGTTCCTACACTTTGGTTCCCCTCCCCCCTTGTATCTAATTTAAATCCACTGGAGCCTCTCTAGCAAACCTACCTGCAAGAATATTTGTCCCCCTCAAGTTCAGGTGTAAACCATCCTGCCGGAACAGGTCCCACCTTCCCTGGAAAACTGCCCAATTATCTATAAATCTGAAGCCCCCCCTCCTGCACCATGTCTTCAGCCACGTGTTGTTCTGCGCTATCTTACTATTTCTAAACCTGCTTGTATGTGGCACTAGTAGCAATCCTGAGATTGCTATCCTGGAGGTCCTGTCCTTTAACTTGGCGCCTAACTCCCTAAACTCACCTTTCAGGACCTCCTCACTCTTCCTACCCACGTCATTGGTTCCTACATGGACCACGACATCCGGCTGCTCACCCTCCCTCTTGAGAATACTGAGAACTCAATCTGAGATATCACAGACCTTTGCAGCAGGGAGGCAACAGACCATCCGAGATTCTCGATCTCTTCCACAGAACCTCTTATCTGTCCCCCAAACTATCGAATCCCCTATCACTACTGCTCTCCTCTTTTCTCTCCTTCCCTTCTGAGCTGAGGGTCCCATCTCGGTGCCAGAGATGCAACCACTGCAACTTGTCCCTGGTAGGTCGTCCCCATCAACACTATCCAAAATTATGTACTTATTATTGCTGGAAACGGTCACAGGGGTGCTCTGCTCATTCTGTCTATTCTCCTTCCCTCTCCTGACAGTCACCGAGCTACCTGCCTACTGACTCTTAGGGGTGACTATCTCCCTGTAACTCCTGTTTATTTCTGCCTCTGCCTCCCGAATGATCCGAAGTTCATCCAGCTCCAGCTCCAGTTCCCTAACTCGGCTTGTCAGGAGCTGCAGCTGGATGCACCTTTAGTCATCAGGGATGATTGTGCTCGCCCTGACTTCCTACATACTGCAAACGGAGTACTCAACTGCCCTAACTGCTGCCTCCATTACGTACCCTTAAGGTAATTAGACTTACTAAAGGAACTTACCCGGCCTTACCTCACTTGGAATGAAGCTCGCCCTCAGCCTCTGCTCACCGAAGCCTCAGGAACCAAAGCCTTCCTACTCTGTCTCCCTCTACAACGTCGCCCGCTCCGCTAATCTTCTCTCTTTTAAATACTCCCGCTGCCTCACGGTCCAACTTACACACGCTTGCGCATTCATGCCCCGTTCAACTGCCGAAGAAATCTTTGCCTTTTATTCTGACAAGCACATACAAGCTTTGTATTCTTGAAGTTTCACTTTTGGAGGACCCCCGCACATCAAGCGCACTTTTGTCAGAAAACAGCCTGTCCCAGTCCACACTTGCCGTATCCTTTTGATACAATCAAAATTGGCCTTCCTCCAATTTAAAACCTCAACCTGCAGGCCAGACCTATCCTTTTTCATATTTACTTTGAAACTAATGCCATTATGATCATTAGATGCAAAGCGTTCCACTACACAAACTTCTGCCACTTGCCCTGTCTCATTCCCTAATAGCAGATCAAGAATCACACACTCTCTCACTGGGACTTATATGTAATGATTAAGGAAACTTTCATGAACACCTTTAGCAAACTCTATCCCATCTAGTCCTTTTACAGTATGGGAGGCCTAGTAAATATGTGGAAAGTAAAGCTCACCAAATATAACAACCTTGCTACAGTTTGCAATGTCTCTACAAATTTGTTCCTCTAATTCCTGCAAACTGTTGTATGGTCTATAATATAGCCCCATTAACAGGTCATACCTTTCCTATTCCTCAGTTGCACCCATAAAGCCTCACTGGATCAGTTCTCCAGTCTGTGTTGACTGAGAACTGCTGTGACATCTTCCTTGACTAGTAATGCCACTATTTCCCCTTTAATCCCTCCTGCTCTGTCATGTCTAAAACAGCAAACTCCACAATATTGAGCTGCCAGTGCTGCCCTTCCTGCAACCAAGTCTCACTAATTGCCACAATATCATAATAAGAACATAAGATAAGAAATAGGAGCAGGAGTCGGCCATCTGGCCCGTTGAGCCTGCTCCGCCATTCAATAAGATCATGGCTGATCTGGCCATGGACTCATCTCCACCTACCTGCCTTTTCCCCATAGCTCCTAATTCCCTTACTATGCAAAAATCTCTCCAAACTTGTTTTAAATATATTTACTGAGGTAGCCTCTACTGATTCATTGGGCAGAGAATTCCGCAGATTCACCACTCTTTGGGAAATGTAGTTCCTCCTCACTTCTGTCCTAAATTTACTCCCCCGAATCTTGAGGCTATGTCCCCTAGTTCTAGTCTCACCTACGAGTGGAAACAACTTTCCTGCCTCTACCTTATCTATCCCTTTCATAATTTTATAGATTTCCATAAGGTCTCCTCTCATTCTTCTGAATTCCAGAGAGTCTAATCCCAGCCGACTCAATCTCTCCTTATAGTCTAACCCTGTGATCTCTGGAATCAACCTGGTGAACCTCCTCTGCACTGCCTCCAAAGCCAGTATGTCTTTCCTCAAGTAAAGAGACCAGAACTGCACGCAGTACTCCAGATGAGGCCCCACCAGTACCCTGTACAGTTGCAGCATGACCTCCCTGCTCTTAAATCCAATCCCTCTAGCAGTGAAGGCCAACATTCCATTTGCCTTCTTGATAGCCTGCCACACCTGCAAACCAACATTTTGCAATTCATGAACAAGCACTCCCAAGTCCATCTGCACAACAGCATGCTGCAATTTTTTACCATTTAAATAATAATCTGACCTTCCATTTTTCCTTCCAAAGGGGATGACCTTACATTTACCAACATTGTACTCCATCTGCCAGAATCCATAACCTGAGCTCATCTATACTATTCCTTACATTAGTCACATCATCCTCAACTTTTTGATTCCTGGCTTTGTCCGAGGTCTTAAAAAGATTTATCTCCACAACTTCTCC
The DNA here is from genome assembly GCF_963921235.1 of Mobula hypostoma. Lineage (NCBI taxonomy): Eukaryota > Metazoa > Chordata > Chondrichthyes > Myliobatiformes > Myliobatidae > Mobula > Mobula hypostoma. Next base: position 146,525,429 of record NC_086098.1, read on the forward strand.
ACTATCTGTTCTGGTGCTTTTAGATTAGATTAGATTAGATTAGATTCAACTTTGTTGTAATTGTGCCGAGTACAGATACAAAGCCAATGAAATGCAGTTAGCATCTAACCAGAAATGCAAAGAATAGTGTTACTTACAAAATAACTGTGAATAAAAAGTAAGTACTACAGCACACAAATATAAAAGTACTGAGACAGTACAATATGGATGCAATACTGCCTAGCGCTATGATGAGAGGTTCAGCAGGGTCACAGCCTCAGGGAAGAAGCTCTTCCTGTGCCTGCTGGTGTGGGAGTGGAACCTCCTGTAGTGCCTACCGGATGGGAGGAGAGTAAAAAGTCCTTGGTTCAGGTGAGATGCATCCTCGATTATGCTTTTCACTCTGCCCAGGCAGCGTTTATGGTAGATAGAAACATAGAAACGTAGAAAATAGGTGCAGGAGTAGGCCATTTGGCCCTTCGAGCCTGCACCACCATTCAGTATGATCATGGCTGATCATCCAACTCAGAACCCTGTACCAGCCTTCCCTCCATACCCCCGATCCCTTTAGCCACAAGGGCCATATCTAACTCGCTCTTAAATATAGCCAATGAACTGGCCTCAACTGTTTCCTGTGGCAGAGAATTCCACAGATTCACCACTCTCTGTGTGAAGAAGTTTCTCCTAATCTCGGTCCTAAAAGGCTTCCCCTTTATCCTCAAACTGTGACCCCTCGTTCTGGACTTCCCCAACATCGGGAACAATCTTCCTGCATCTAGCCTGTCCAATCCCTTTAGGATTTTATACGCTTCAATCAGATCCCCTCTCAATCTTCTAAATTCCAACGAGTATAAGCTTAGTTCATCCAGTCTTTCATCATATGAAAGTCCTGCCATCCCAGGAATCAATCTGGTGAACCTTCTTTGTACTCCCTCTATGGCAAGGATGTCTTTCCTCAGATTAGGGGACCAAAACTGCACGCAATACTCCAGGTGTGGTCTCACCAAGGCCTTGTACAACTGCAGTAGTACCTCCCTGCTCCTGTACTCGAATCCTCTTGCTATAAATGCCAGCATACCATTCGCCTTTTTCACTGCCTGCTGTACCTGCATGCCCACTTTCAATGACTGGTGTATAATGACACCCAGGTCTCGTTGCACCTCCCCTTTTCCTAATCGGCCACCATTCAGATAATAATCTGTTTTCCTGTTTTTGCCACCAAAGTGGATAACTTCACATTTATCCACATTAAATTGCATCTGCCATGAATTTGCCCACTCACCCAACCTATCCAAGTCACTCTGCATCCTCTTAGCATCCTCCTCACAGCTAACACTGCCACCCAGCTTCGTGTCATCCGCAAACTTGGAGATGCTGCATTTAATTCCCTCATCCAAGTCATTAATATATATTGTAAACAACTGGGGTCCCAGCACTGAGCCTTGCGGTACCCCACTAGTCACCGCCTGCCATTCTGAAAAGGTCCCGTTTATTCCCACTCTTTGCTTCCTGTCTGCCAACCAATTCTCTATCCACACCAATACCTTACCCCCAATACCGTGTGCTTTAAGTTTGCACACTAATCTCCTGTTTGGGACCTTGTCAAAAGCCTTTTGAAAATCCAAATATACCACATCCACTGGTTCTCCCCTATCCACTCTACTAGTTACATCCTCAAAAAATTCTATGAGATTCGTCAGAGATGATTTTCCTTTCACAAATCCATGCTGACTTTGTCGGATGATTTCACCGCTCTCCAAATGTGCTGTTATCACATCTTTGATAACTGACTCTAGCAGTTTCCCCACCACCGATGTTAGGCTAACCGGTCTATAATTCCCTGGTTTCTCTCTCCCTCCTTTTTTAAAAAGTGGGGTTACATTAGCCACCCTCCAATCCTCAGGAACTAGTCCAGAATCTAACGAGTTTTGAAAAATTATCACTAATGCATCCACTATTTCTTGGGCTACTTCCTTAAGCACTCTGGGATACAGACCATCTGGCCCTGGGGATTTATCTGCTTTTAATCCCTTCAATTTACCTAATACCACTTCCCTACTAACATGTATTTCCCTCAGTTCCTCCATCTCACTGGACCCTCTGTCCCCTACTATTTCCGGAAGATTATTTATGTCCTCCTTAGTGAAGACAGAACCAAAGTAATTATTCAGTTGGTCTGCCATGTCCTTACTCCCCATAATCTATTCACCTGTTTCTGTCTGCAGGGGACCTACATTTGTCTTAACCAATCTTTTTCTTTTCACATATCTATAAAAGCTTTTACAGTCAGTTTTTATGTTCCCTGCCAGTTTTCTCTCATAATCTTTTTTCCCCTTCCTAATTAAGCCCTTTGTCCTCCTCTGCTGAACTCTGAATTTCTCCCAGTCCTCAGGTGAGCCACTTTTTCTGGCAAATTTGTATGCTTCTTCTTTGGAATTGATACTATCCCTAATTTCTCTTGTCAGCCATGGGTGCACTACCTTCCTTGATTTATTCTTTTGCCAAACTGGGATGAACAATTGTTGTAGTTCATCCATGCGCTCTTTAAATGCTTGCCATTGTATATCCACCGTCAATCCTGTAAGTGTCATTTGCCAGTCTATCTTAGCTAATTCACGTCTCATATCTTCAAAGTTACCCTTCTTTAAGTTCAGAACCTTTGTTTCTGAATTAACTATGTCACTCTCCATCTTAATGAAGAATTCCACCATATTATGGTCACTCTTACCCAAGGGGCCTCTCACGACAAGATTGCTAATTAACCCTTCCTCATTGCTCAATACCCAGTCTAGAATAGCCTGCTCTCTAGTTGGTTCCTCGACATGTTGGTTCAAAAAACCATCCCGCATACATTCCAAGAAATCTTCTTCCTCAGCACCCTTACCAATTTGGTTCACCCAATCTACATGTAGATTGAAGTCACCCATTATAACTGCTGCTCCTTTATTGCACACATTTCTAATTTCCTGTTTAATACAATCCCCAACCTCACTACTACTGTTAGGTGGCCTGTACACAACTCCCACCAGTGTTTTCTGCCCCTTAGTGTTATGCAGCTCTACCCATATCGATTCCACATCCTCCCAGCTTATGTCCTTCCTTTCTATTGAGTTAATCTCCTCTTTAACCAGCAACGCCACCCCACCTCCTTTTCTTTCATGTCTATCCCTCCTGAATATTCAATATCCCTGAATGTTGAGCTCCCATCCTTGGTCACCCTGGAGCCATGTCTCTGTGATCCCAACTATATCATGTTCATTAATAACAATCTGCACTTTTAATTCATCCACCTTGTTACGAATGCTCCTTGCATTGACACACAAAACCTTCAGGCGCGCGTTTACAACTCTCTTAGCCCTTATACAATTATGTTGAAAAGTGGCCCTTTTTGATTTTTGCCCTGGATTTGTCGGCCTGCCACTTTTACTTTTCACCTTACCACTTTTTGCTTCTACCCTCATTTTACACCCCTCTGTCTCTCTGCACTGGTTCTCATCCCCCTGTTGTGAACTAACCTCCTCTCGCCTAGCATCTTTAATTTGATTCCCACCCCCCAACCATTCTAGTTTAAAGTCACCTCAGTAGCCCTTGCTAATCTCCCTGCCAGGATATTGGTCCCCCTAGGATTCAAGTGTAACCCGTCCTTTTTGTACAGGTCACGCCTGCGCCAAAAGAGGTCCCAATGATCCAAAAACTTGAATCCCTGCCCCCTGCTCCAATCCCTCAATGGTGGGCAATTGGGTGCTGATAATCCGCTGGGCAGTTTTCACCACATGTGGGAGTGCTTTACGGTCCAATACAGGACAATTGCCATACCACACTGAGATGCGGTTGGTAGTATGCTCTCAATGGTACAGCGGTAAAAGTCCGTCAGTATCCTGGGACAGAGGTGAGCTTTCTTGATGCTCCGCAGGAAATAATAAGAGAGGAGAGTGGACCATAGGAGAAAGGGAAAAAGGAAGGGCACGAGGGGGAGGTGATAGGCAGGGGAAGGGAAAAACTCCTTTTCCGGAAGCAGAAATTGATATTCTCAATGGTGGGCAATTGGGTGCCGATAATCTGCTTTGGTTCCCATTTCCTGGAAACTCTAGTTTAGCAGCCCCCCCCACTCCCTGTTCAGCACTAGCATATTAGCCCCTTCTGGTTTATGTGCAAACTGTCTCTTCTGTACAGGTCCCCTGGAAAAGAGCCCAATGATCCAAACATCTGACACCCTCCCTCCTACACCATCTCCTTAGCCACATGTTAAACCGTTGGATCTTCCTATTTCTGGCCTTACTCGCATATGGCACGGGGAGCAATCCTGAGATCACAAACCTGGAGGTCCTGTTCTTTAATTTAGCACCTAGCTCCCTGAACTCGCTTTGCAGAACCTTGTCCCTCTTCCTACCTATGTCATTGGTACCTATGTGGACCGCGACCTCTGTCTGCTCATCTTCCCACTTAAGAGTGCTGAGGACTCAATCCAAGATGTCCTGGACCCTAATAACAGGGGATAACATACCATGGGAATCTAGTTGTCATCCACAGAGTCCACTTTCTGTTCCCCAAACTAACGAATCCCCTATCATCACAGCTCACCTCTTCTTCCTTCCTTCCCACCTAGCCACAGAGCCAGACTCAGTGCCAGAGATCTGACCAATGTGACTTTCCTCTGCTCAGTCATCCCCTCCAACAGTATCTAAAGTTGAGGGGGATGGCCACTGGGTTACTCTGCACTGGCTCCTTAACCCCTTTCCCCTTCCTGACTGTCACCCAGTTTCCTGTGTCCTGCAGCTTGGGTGTAACTTCCTCTCTATATGTTCTATCTAATCTAGCACCCCTCTGCCTCTTGAATGATCCAGAGCTCATCCAGTTCCAGCTCTAACTCCTTAACGCAGAGTGTCAGAAGCATTACTGGATGCACTTCCTGCAGGTGCCATCGTCAGGGACACTGGAGGTCTCCCTGCCTTCTCACAGCCTGAAAAAGAAGTGTAAGGGGTTTCTTCTTTTATGTTACTGTGTATGTTAATCAAAATGGCTTCTTTGTTATGTTAATCTTTTATGTTACTGCGTATGTTAATTAAAATGGCTTCTTTGTTATGTTAAATGCTGATAAAGTCTCTAGCTAGCACTTTGCTTGGGTTATAATATATATAACAGAGTAAATGAACCAATGAGTGTCCATGTTATTCTTTCTTGTGGTGATATGCTGTCTCATATGGCTGGCAACCGGGGGTTTTGGCAGGGAGTTGGAGGAGAGACCGTGAGGACGACGGGTGTGTGGGAAAGCTCAGGTTGATTACTCCGGGTGGTCCCGAGCTGCGAGTCGCCGGGGTCAGAGTGGTCCCGAAGAGGTCCCCGAGCTCCAACGTGTGCACGAAGAAATTGAACTTTGATAAGTCTGGCGCTTTTTTCCATTCCTTTTTCATATTGAACTCCTATTAATCTCATAGACTTAGTAATATCTATAAAGTGTAATTGGTAAAACGTACATTGTGTGCTGGCTGATGATTGATGTTTGAAGCCGAATCAGGTGGTAGTTGTACAACAACTGACATCACCGGGAGGCCAGGCGGGCAGCGGACAGGGTTTCCCCGAGAGAATATGAGCCAATATAGCTGAGCGTTACATAAGCTTTCAACCATCCTGCCTGGCATCCCTACTGCACTATCCGTGCAATATTGAAAAAGGAAACAACAAATAAACTGAAAAAAAATCTACCTAAAACTTTTTGCCTTCTCTCACTCAAGCCCCGAAGAGCTAAAGCCTGAACTCTCCACTCTAACACTGTCAGCTCCAACAAAGGCTGCTCTGCTCACCCCAGCCTTATTTTTATCTGCCCTTGCTGAGAATTTTGATCTCCGACTGGCCACTGTTCAGAAACCAAAACTCCTGAGAAGTGCTGCTTTTTAATGCATACTGCTGACCTGGGTGAGTCACCTTTTCTCTCGCTCCCAATTTCTGATTGGCCGCTGTTCAGATGCCTGCAGTCTCAGAGTTAACTCCTTCAACCACGATGCAGGATGCCCCAGAACCTGAGATCGTCTCACAGCCACAAGTCTCGCCTGCCGAGCAGAGCAGCGCCTTTTTCAGGAAAGAGGTTATCCTTCAAGGCTAAGAAGTTGTTCACAGTGAATAAATCTTTAGGCCTGAATGGGACCATTTAAAATTTACTATGCTGAGGATATCTCTGTAGTAGTTGTATTATATTATATTTCTCTTCTTCTTTGGCTGCCCATCAATTTCAATGTTGACTGTGCTGACAGTTTACCCTCTGCAGGCACGTTTATGGGCCACAAGACCAGCATCGGATCGGCACCATCTCCCACATCGGTTGCATTTGTGTTTTGTCCGGTCTAGCACCAAATGTGAGCGTTCATGACCTGCTTCATATTTCCCTTGCCTTTTCTCCTCGATAGCTGGGATTGACTTCTTGACAATGCAGTGCCAACTTCTTCTGTCCAAATTATCTTTCTCCCAGGTGTTGACATTCATGTCAGTGTTCTTCAGATGGAGCTTGAGCACATCTTTGCAGCACAGCTGCTGACCACCATGCTTCCTCTTTCCTTCATGTAGCTCGCCAGAGAAAACAGCTTTGGGTAAACGATCATAGCTCATTCTTGTGACATGACCAGTCCAGCGCAGCTGAGAAGCTGTAATGAGCAATTCTATGCTGACTGTCCCAGCACGTCTGAGCACCTCCACATCTGGTACCCTCTCTTGCCACTTGATGCGCAATATTTGGTGTAAATGTCTGTGTTGTGTTTCAGTCAATTTCTTGATGTACTTCCGATACAATGTCATCTTGGATAGGTTGGGTGAGTGGGCAAACTCATGGCAGATGCAATTTAATGTGGATAAATGTGAAGTTATCCACTTTGGTGGCAAAAATAGGAAAACAGATTATTATCTGAATGGTTGCCGATTAGGAAAAGGGGAGGTGCAACGAGACCTGGGTGTCATTATACACCAGTCATTGAAAGTGGGCATGCAGGTACAGCAGGCGGTGAAAAAGGCGAACGGTATGCTGGCATTTATAGCGAGAGGATTCGAGTACAGGAGCAGGGAGGTACTACTGCAGTTGTACAAGGCCTTGGTGAGACCACACCTGGAGTATTGTGTGCAGTTTTGGTCCCCTAATCTGAGGAAAGACATCTTTGCCATAGAGGGAGTACAAAGAAGGTTCACCAGATTGATTCCTGGGATGGCAGGTCTTTCATATGAAGAAAGACTGGATGAACTGGGCTTGTACTCGTTGGAATTTAGAAGATTGAGGGGGGATCTGATTGAAACGTATAAGATCCTAAAGGGATTGGACAGGCTAGATGCAGGAAGATTGTTCCCGATGTTGGGGAGGTCTAGAACGAGGGGTCACAGTTTGAGGATAGAGGGGAAGCCTTTTAGGACCGAGGTTAGGAAAAACTTCTTCACACAGAGAGTGGTGAATCTGTGGAATTCTCTGCCACAGGAAACTGTTGAGGCCAGTTCATTAGCTATGTTTAAAAGGAAGTTAGATATGGCCCTTGTGGCTACAGGGGTCAGGGGGTATGGAGGGAAGGCTGGGTTCTGAGTTGGATGATCAGCCATGATCATAATAAATGGCGGTGCAGGCTCGAAGGGCCGAATGGCCTACTCCTGCACCTATTTTCTATGTTTCTATGTTTCTATGTTTCAGTACATTTTATTATATACTCTGTGTGTGAATGAATATATAGGTAATGTACAAAAGCTGAGTGCATTCTATATTGAGTTAGAGTTTATAGCTAAGCAAGGAGAGTGTTGTGTATTTAATATTTCGGTAATATTGTAAATGTATTGTTTGATCAAATAATTCATTGTGGGTTATATGCACATCATCACGACAACGCATCATAAGTGCACACCTCACTTAAAGTAAAAGTGAAAGAAAAACACACACGTCCCAGCTCCGTGTTTTCCTTTCAAATAGTTTTATGTTTTGGAGTTACAAAACGTAACAATGCATAGTAGACTTAGGCAGATAGGAACAAATGAAGTACTTGAGGGTTATAAGAAATGCAAGAGAACACTTAAGAAGAAAGTTGTTAGGACTAAAAGAAGGCATGATGTTGCTCTAGCGGACAAGGTGAAGGAGAACCCTAAGAGCCTCTACAGAGCAAAAGTATATCAAGGGACAAAATTGGTCCTCAGGAAGATCAGAGTGGTGATGTATGCATGGAGCTGAAAGAGATGAGGGAGATCTTAAATGGATGTGCATTTACTCAGGAGATGGATACAGAGTCTATAGAAGTGAGGCAAAGCAGCAGCGAAGCCATAAATCCTATATAAATTACAGAGGAGGAGGTGTTAAGGGTAAAAGGTGAAATGTTTAAAGGGAACATGAGGGGAAACTTCTTCAGTCAAAGGGTGGACAGAGTGTGGAGTGAGCTGCCAGTGCAAGTGATGGATGTGATTTGGATTTCAAAGTTTACGAGAAGTTTGATTAAGTACGTGGATGGGAGTGGTATGGCAAGCTATGGTCCTGATGCAGTTGGATGGGACTAGGCAGTTTGAATAGTTGGGTAAGGACTTGATGGGACAAAGGGCCTGTTTCTGTGCAGTCATTTTCTATAACACTATGACTCTATGAAAAGGTTTTGACAGCTCTAGACACCTTTCATCTCTAACAATTAATGCTGCTCTCCTCTCTCATTGATGTGTCATCTCCAAATGACCTCAGACACTTTCTCCACTGTGCAGTCCAGTTCTATCCCTAAGCTCTCCAAATACCCACTTTTGATCACCTCTGATGTCCCTTGCCATGAATGTTTGTCCAGGAGTGTAACATGGAACCTTCTTGTTTGGGAAATTCTCAATTTAAAGTTCAAAGTAAAATTTATTATCAGAATACATGCATGTAACCACATACAACCCTGAGATTCTTTTTCCTGTGGGCATACTTAGCAAATCCATAGAGCAGTAACTGTAAACAGGATCAAACTGTGCAAATGCAAATGTAAATAAATAGCATAAATAATGAGAGCATGAAGCAACAAGGTGAAGAGTCCTTAAAGCGAGACCATCAGTTGCAGGAGCACCAGAAATAGAATGAGTGCAGTTATCCACTTGTCTCTGTAGTTTTTCCTGCATAGTCCTTCTGAAATTGGGTTTGAGGAGATCCAAGCATGAACACAAGGGACAATGTAGGAACAGCATAGCTGGTGAGTTACTGGTTGTGGAGGGTGCTGCATTGTGATATGAAAGGAGAAAGTTGGCGAGCTTCCGATTCAGTATCTTATGCTGACATTGTTCAGAGTAGATTCTTTAGGCCCTGGACAAACCTTTCTGCCTTGTCACTTGTAGCTGGGTGGTAGGGTGCAGAAGTAATATGTCTTATTCCATTCATTTTCAGGAATGACTAAAACTGTTCCATAATCAAACTATGGTCCATTTTCATTGACTAGGTGTTCTGGAGCACCAATCCTTGAAAAGAGGCTCCTCAACACATCAACAGTGTGTAGTGGAGCCTATTCAAACATTTCTGGACAATTTGTTTCTGCATCTAGTACTACCAAGAAATTTGTATCCATAAATAGTCTGGCAAAATCCATATCAGTCCTCTACCAGCACAATTCAGCCACTTCTAGGGATGAAGAGGTGCTGCTCTTGGCACCTTCTCGATGTGTTGGCATCCCAAACAGTGCACGCGTCCTAATTTGTTGCATTTTCTGCAAGTGTCGCCTTTATATCTGCAATGGTCTGGTGTATGCAAGCCCCTGCCACAATGGTAACACAACGTGTTTGTTGCAATTTTGTTCACACTCACTTTCATTCCTGACTGCAACTCAGCTACGTCTCTGTCTGCTGTTTCCATGAATACAGCAATTTCAACTACTCTTTAAAAAGTGAGCTGTGCTTCAGTTAAGAACTGTTTTTGAATGTTTTCTTGTAAGTTTCTACAATCTAAATGATCTCTCAGTGCATCATTAAGCCCATCACTGCACTGACAATGCTCAGGCAATCTCTTCAATTCAGCCACATAAACTTCCTTTTTGTTCCGCTTATAAAACTAAAGCATTCTGCGATTAACAATGGTTTTTGCTCTAAATACTCTTGCATTACTTCCACAATATCAGCAAAATTCATTTTGGCTGGTTTGGTTGGAGCAGTTAAAATTCTAAGCAAATTTCCATGCAATGCACCCAGCATTAGGACTTGCTTCCTATTAGCTATTTCATTTGCTTCAAAATGCTGCTCAATTTGCTTAGTATACAATATTCAGTTATCTTTTCTGCAATCAAACACATCTAAATTTCCAATGTTGCCAGCAATGACTGCTTTATTTATTTATTATTATTTTCACCCACGTACTCACTATTTATGAACCCATAATTTTGTCTGCCTTTAACTTCTCGCTCCAACAGTGCATGATCCCCATCTGTTTCAAACAGGCTTCAATTATATTGGTGCCCAAGAAGAGCTTGGTGAGCTGCCTCCAGTAGCACTTACATCCACAGTGAGAGGTTGGTAATGAAACATATCATCATACATTAGGATGCTTTTTATTGACTGAAACTCAGCATTCAATATAATCAACCCTTCAAAACTAATCAGTAAGCTCCAAGACCTTGGCTTCAATACCTCCCTGTGCAATTGGATCCTGGATTTTCTCACTTGTAGACCTCAGTCAGTTCAGATTAGCAGCAACATCTCCTCCACGATCTTCATTAGCACAGGTGTACCACAGAGCTATATGCCTAGCCCCCTGATCTACTCACTCTACACTGATGACTATGTGGCTAAACACAGTTCCAACGCCATATTCAAGCTTGCCGATGACACCACTGTTGTTGGTTGTATCAAGGGTAGTGATGAATCAGCATACTGGATGCTGAACATTTGGCTGAGTGGTTTCATAACAACAGCCTCTCACTTATTGTCAGCAAGACTAGGGAACTGATTATACACTTCATGAGAGGGAAACCAGTCTTCATCTGAGGATCGGGATGAAGAGGGTTAGCAACTTTAAGTTCCTGGATGTCTATTTCGGAGGACCTGTCTTGGACCCAGCACGTAAGTTCAATTCCAAAGAGACATGGCAGCGCCTCTCATTCTTAGGAATTTGCAGAGATTTGGCACGACATCGAAAACTTTGACAATGAAAACTTTGACAAACTTCTATGGATGTGTGATGGAGAGTCCATGGACTGACTGCATCATGGCCTGGTATGGAAACAGCAATGCCTTTGAATGGAAAATCCTACAAAAGGTAGTGGATTTGGCCCAGTACATCAAGGGTAAAGCCTTCCCAGACATTGAGCACATCTACACGAAATGCTGTCAAAAGAAAGCAGCATCCATCGTTTGAAATCCCCTCCACCCAGGTCATGCTCTCTTCTCACTGCTGCTACAGGACTTGCACAATGGGTTAAAGAACAGTTACTGCCCCTCAACCATCAGGCTCTTGAATAAAAGGGGATAATTTCCAACATATAAGGAGTAAGCAAATTTTCAATTTTTTTATGAAATCCTACAGAAAAACCATCTCATCCAGGAGCTTTACCAAATTACATTGAAAAAATAGCTTTCTGAATTTCTCTTTCAGTAAAAGGAGTATCAGAGTTTGTTGATCTTCAACAGATATTCTAGGAAAATCAATCTTTTGTGAAAAGGCATTCATTTTAGAAGGATCAGCTGGAAACTGAGATTTATAGAGTTCACTGTAATGGTCTTGAAAAATTTTATTAATATCTTCATAGTTCCAAGCTAAGTTACCATCTCCTTTATGAATTTTTAAAATCTGTCTTTTAGCTCTAACTGCTTTTAGTTGGGATGCTAGTAGCTTATTACTTTTATCTCCAAACACATAAAATCGACTTTTTAATTTAAGCAAATTTCTTTCAATAGGGTAAGTTAATAATAAATTATATTGTGATTGAAGTTCAACCCTTTGTTTAAATAAATCAATATTAGGAGAAACTGCATAAGTGTTATCCAAGTCTTTAATTTGTTTTGAAATCCTATCTAACTCTATTTTTGTCTGTTTCTTAAGCTTAGCCAAATAGGAGATTATCTATCGACATAATAAATGATCAAGAATTGGAAAATGTCATTTACAAAAATTTAAAAAGGATGGAGGTCTTGCTTTGCCTAATTTAAAAATGTATTATTGGATGGTTAATATACGCTATGTATGTTCTTGGTTATGTTGGACCGATAAAAATGAGCGACCACCATGGGTTGACTTGGAATTGAAAGCTGTGAAACAATTTTACTTAAGTTCGTTATTAGGAGCTTCTTTACCTGTACAACTAGCCAAAATTTCTATTTTAAGTATAAATCCTGTGATTTAGCAGTCATTATGAATTTGGTACCAGTTTCATATTTTTTTTTAATCTTAAAAAATTTAACCTTCTTAGTTTAATTTATCGAAACTATTTATTTAAACCTTCACTTAGTGATCCTACCTTTTTTCTTTGGAGGAATAAAGGGATTTATTCCTTTATGGATTTGTTTCAAGAAGGCTGATTGATGTCCTTTGAGAAATTAGTAACTAAATACTCTCTTTCGTACTCCCACATTTGCAATATCTTCAGGTCAGACATTTTTTACAAGAATATTTAAGTAATTTTCCATATATACAAGATTCTGACCTGTTAGACATTATTTTAAAAATGAACCCTTTCGTGAAAGGTTTTATTGAGAAAATTTATAATTTACTATTACAACAGGATAATTATCCTCTATTTAAAATTAAGCAAGATTGGGAAAGAGAGCTTAACATGACCTTGATAACAAAGGATTGATTGCGAGTTTTGAAGTTGGTTAACTCTTCTTCAATTTGCGCCAGTCATTCTTTAGTTCAATTTAAAATTGTATATCATTATTATTTGACAAAGGAGAGACTGTCTAAAATATTTCCTTTTGTTAATAGTCAGTGTGATAGATGTAAAACTGAGATAGCTACATTGACACATATGTTTTGGTCGTGTTCTGTATTGAAACAGTTCTATAAATCTATTTTTTCTACAATTTCTAAAGCTTTAGAAATTAAATTACAACTTAATAAATTGAGAGTTTTGTTTGGTATAATTCCTCAATATATTCATGGTATTTCTATATCAGACCAACATGTAATTGCATTTGTTACATTATTGGCTAGAAGGGCTATTTTATTAAAATGGAAGGATGCTTCTGTTCCCACTTTGATACAGTGGTTCTCCCAGGTGATGCTATGTCTTAGTTTGGAAAAAATCAGGTCGAACTTTTGATCCTTGATTTGACTTTGAGAAAAGGTGGGGCTCTTTTGCCTGCTACTATCATTTGATTTGAGTTAATTAAGATGGTCCCCTTCTGGTTCTTGGGTAAATGGATTTGGTTGGCAGATTGATGTCTTTTTTTTATAGAAGCTTGTAAGCTCCGGGTTTGTGCTCCAAATAGTTTCTTTTTCTCGTTATTTTTTTGTTAGCTGGGGTTTTTTTTGTTTTAGTTAGTAGGGGTTCTTTTCCCTTCTTTCTTTTTTTAAAAAATAGCTTTAACATTTTGTTTTTTAAATTATTATTATTAATATACTGTTTAGCTTGGTTAATAGTTTGACTCATACATATTGATATATTGACTTGATTATTTTAATGCATTTTTTGTTGTTGATTTTCAATAATAATAAATAAATAAATTTTAAAATGAAATGAAATGATAATTACACTCCATCATTAAAAAGCTCCTACTGACAATTATTTCACTTTAAGGACTCTTTATCTCATTATCTCATGTTCTCATTATTGATTGCTATTTATTTATATTTGCATTTGCACAGTTTGTTGTCTTCTGCACTCTGGTTGATCTGTCACTGATCCTGTTATAGTTAATATTCTATAGATTTGCTGAGTATGCCCACAAGAAAATGAATTTCAGGGTTGTATATGGTAACATTATGTACTTTGATAATAAAATTTACTTTGAACTTTGAACTTTTTTAACTCGATCGTCTTTCCTTTTCCAAAGAAACCATGTGCTGTGGTCTTTTTAAAAACTCAAATGTCTATTTTCCCTTTGCAAAGAAAAAACATGCTGTGCTTCAACCAGTAGGTAATCATCTTGAGTTCAATTTGAATCTTTTTCATTGCCACAGTTATGTTCTGTTCTTTAATTTAGCACCTAATACCTTGAACTCACTTTGCAGGTCCTTGTCACCCCTCCTACTCATGTCATTGGTACAGACATGGACCACAATCTCTGGCTGCTCACCCTCCCACTTAAGAATGTTGTGGACTTGATCCGAAATGTCCTTGATCCTGGTACCCGGGAGGCAACATACTAACAGGGAATCTCCTTTTCATCCACTGAACCTCCTTTCTGTTCCCCTCGCCAATGAATCCCCTATCATTGCACCTCCCCTCTTCTCCCCACTTCCCTTCTGAGCCATAAAGCCAGACTCATTGCCAGAGACCTCATTGCTGTGGCTTTCCTCAGCCTTGTCAGTTCCCCCCACCAACAGTATCCAAAGTGGTATGCCTGTTGTTGAGGGAAATGGCCACAGGGTGCTCTGTACATACTGCCTATCCCCTTTCCCACACCGAAAGTCATGAAACTGGCCCAAAATAAGTTAAAACAGTGATGTGGTGGCTTACACTCAGAATCATGGGAGCTGTGCCTGAAAAGAGCATAAAAAGATCTCAAATTCCACAGCTTTGGCACTGTTGTGTCATGGTCCGGTCCGTGAAGTCCGCATTCCAGTTCACGGTCCGGTCCATCGATCCTTATTCCAGGTTTTCTGCTTTTCCCTTGTCCTGTGTGTGCCTTAATTGAGGAACATGATTCTCATCTTGGGCTGGCTACATAAACATCTCCTGGGTTCAGCTTGAATGGCTGGACTGTCCCTTCCCCGCTTCAAACCTTCCCCCCTTCCCCTTTCCCCCCTTCCCCCCTTCCCCCTGTAGCCCTCACCTGCAACCTCTGCCTGAAGCCTTGATCTGAAGACTTACCTGCAACCTCGCATGCGTCCTCGCCTGTATCGCTGTCAAGTTCTACCGCCGGAGCAAGACCAGAGCCTTGCTGTGTCTAAATAAGGAACTGTCTTTTGTTGTTTGGAACTGTCTCTTTGTGTCCTCGCCTTCGCTAGGTAGGTCCGGCCATTTACCGCTATCTTGTGTTGGGAACCGTCTCTGTGTCCATGCCTTCACTAGGTAGGTCTGGCTGTTTGCTGCTACCTTGTGTTGAGATCTGTCTCATCGTGTTCAGCATTCTGTGTTTGAGTCCTGGCTCTACGTCCTGCTCCCTAGGAGGGGTCCTGACTCTGTGTTGAGCCCCGGCCCCAAGTCCTGTTCCCAAGGAGGGGTCCCAGCTCTGTGTTCCATGTTCCTGTTCTCCCTCAACCAAGGCTCTGCATTCCTGTTCTCCCTCGACCAAGGCTCTGCATTCCTGTTCTCCCTTGACCAAGTCAAGGCTTCGTGTTCTCGTCCTGTCCTTGTGCCTCGCCCAGCCCAGGAGTACCTCGCTCAGCCTGGTGCTGGGGTTCCCTCGTCCTGTCCAAGCCACGTCCAAGAACCTCATCCTGTCCAAGCCACGTCCAAGAACCTCGTCCTGTCCAAGTCAAGGCTTTGTGTTCTCGTCCTGTCCAGGAGTTCCACATCCTCTTCTGTAGCCAAGTCCTGTCCTTGCCAAGATCCTTGTCCCGAGTCCTAGCCTAAACCTGGGTTCCGGTTCCGAGTCAAGACCCACGTTCTGAGTCCTAACCAAGACCCAGGTTCTGGGTCCTTGTCCAGGCTCTGGTTCCGGAGTTCTGTGTCACTAGTCCAGGCTCCTTGTTCCTAGATCCTTGTCCGGGTTCGGTGTTTCTTGTCCATGTCCTCGCCCAGGCTCTGCATCCTAGTCTCATCCAGTGCCTGTGTCATGTCTAGCATCATTTCTTCCTGTCACACCTTGCTACCTTGATAATCCTAGTCCTGTTCCTAGTACTTCAGTGTCTGTGTCTTGCATTTGGGTCCGCCACCAGTGCCCCTGTTATGACATCTTGTCGCTGGGAAGGGAATCAGATCATGAGCGAGCTCTCCCTTTAATATAAACACAAGAAATTCTGCAGATGCTGCAAATTCAGAGCAGCACACAACACAATGCTGGAGGAACTCAGCAGGTCAGGCAGCACCTACGGAGAGGAATAAGCAGTGGACCTTTTGGGTTGAGATCCTTCATCAGGAGTTCTCTACAGCAACTGCCAAGCAAATGTATGCCAGATCACCATGGAGATATGGAAACACACAGGGAAGGAAGAGATGGGGTTCATCTCCTGGGTACCAGGGTCCAGGACATCTCGGATAGAGTCCCTAGCGTTCCTAAGTGGTTGGGTGTGCAGCCGGAGGTTGTGGCCCATGTAGGTACCAATGACATAGGTAGGAAGAGTGATGAGATTATGCAAAGTGAGTTCTGGAAGTTAAGTGCTAAGTTAAATGGTAGGACCTATAGGGCTGTGACATCAGGATTGCTATTTGTGCCATGTGCTAGTGAGGCCACAAATTGGAAGATTGCACAGTTTAACAGGTGGCTAAGGAGTTGGTGAAGAAGGGAGGGCGTCAGATTTTTGGATCATTGGGCTCTCTTCCAGAGATGGTGGACCTGAACAGAAAAGATAGTTTGCACCTGAACTGGAGGGGGATTAATATCTTAGCGCATAGGATTGCTAGTGCTGGGCAGGTGTTGGGGGGGGGGGTGGTGGTTAAACTAGAGTTGCAGGGGGATGGGAACCAGAGTGCCAGAATAGAGGGTTGTGGAGACAGATGTTATTAAGACTTCAGACAAAGTCAGGAATCAAGAGGTTAAGCAGGGCGCGAACAACGTCACGAGATGTGTCTACTTCAGTGCAAGAAGTATCGTAGGAAAGGCAGATGAGTTCAGGAAATGAATCAACACATGGAATTATGATATTGTAGCCCTTGGCGAGACTTAGTTGCAGGAGGTGCAAGACTGGCTGCTCAGTATTCCGGGGTTCCAATGTTTTAGACACGACAGAGGGGGAGGGATTAAAGGAGGAGGTTGGCGTAACTGGTCAGGGAAAATGTCATTGCAGTGCTCAGTTAGAACAGGGATGAGTCAGGGCAGGTGACAGAAGTTTGTGCAGGTGAACACTTTGCATAGAATGATCACAACACCATTAATTTTAAAGTGAAATGCAAAAAGAGTTAAGTCTAGTCCATGGGTTGAGATTCTAAATTGGAGAAATGCCAAATTTGATGGCATCAGAAAGAATCTGGAAAATGTGAATTGGGACAGGCTTATTTCTGGCAAAGGTGTAAATGGGAGGCATTCAAAAGTGAAATTTTGAGAGTACAAAGCTTGTATGTGCCTGTCAGAATAAAAGGGAAAGATAATAGGTGAAGGGAACCTTGGTTTTCAAGAGATACTGAGGCCCTGGTTAAGAAAAAAAGGAGGTTCATAGCAGGTGTAGGTAGGCAGGAACAAATGAAGAACTTAAGGAGTATAAGAAATGCAAGTGACACTCAAGAAAGAAATCAGGAGGTCAAAAAAAAGTATACCTCCAAGAGGACCACAGCCTTGTCATGGTCAGGAAGGTTTCGTGCCTCAATGCCCAGAGAGCTATGCTGGCTGGAATCAGGGCTTTATCCTTTGGCTCTTGGTAGGGTCTCCTATGCCAAACATGTCAAAGGGTAGAGGCCAGACTAAGAATGTGTCATGGTCCGGTCCGTGAAGTCTGTATTCCGGTTCACGGTCTGATCCATCGACCCTTACTCCAGGTTTTCCTGTCTACCCTGTCTCTGTTCTTGTTGAGCTAATTGAGGCAGCTGATGCTCATTGGGGCTGGCTGCATAAATACCTTCAGAGACCCAGGTGTGGCTGCTGGATTGTTCTTGTCCTACTCCTTGTATCCCTTCCTCTGCCTCCTGTTTCCTCGCCTGAAGCCCTGCCTGGTCTTGCTGGTAACTCTCGCCTCGCCTGAAGTTCTCATCTCGCTTTGCTTTGCCAGAAGCCTTGCCTTGTCTTGCCGGTAAGTCTCCTGCCTCCAGCCTCCAGCCTCCAGCCTCGCCTCGCCTCAAATCTCCTGCCTCCAGCATCGCCTCGTCTTCTGCCCCCAGCCTCCAGCCTCACCTCAAATCTCCTGCCTCCAGCCTCACCTCAAGTCTCTTGCCTCCAGCCTCACCTCAAGTCTCCTGCCTCCAGCCTCACCTCAAGTCTCTTGCCTCCAGCCTCCAGCCTCACCTCAAGTCTCCTGCCTCCAGCCTCGCCTCGCCTCAAGTCTCCTGCCTCCAGCCTCCAGCCTCGCCTCGTCTCCTGCCTCCAGCCTCCAGCCTCGCCTCGCTTCAAATCTCCTTCCTCCAGCCTCCAGCCTCACCTCACTTCAAGTCTCCTGCCTCCAGCCTTGCCTCAAGTCTCCTGCCTCCAGCCTCCAGCCTCACCTTGCCTCAAGTCTCCTACCTCCAGCCTCCAGCCTCGCCTCACTTCAAGTCTCCTGCCTCCAGCCTTGCCTCAAGTCTCCTGCCTCCAGCCTCACCTCAAGTCTCCTGCCTCCAGCCTCGCCTCACCTCATCTCCTGCCTCCAGCCTCCAGCTTCGCCTCGCCTCGTCTCCTGCCTCCAGCCTCGCCTCAAGTCTCCTGCCTCCAGCCTCCAGCCTCGCCTCCCCTCAATTCTCCTGCCTCTAGCCTCCAGCCTCGCCTCACCTCGTCTCAAACCTCCAGCCTCACCTTGCCTCGCCTCGTCTCAAGCCTCCAGCCTCCTGCCAAGCCTCGCCTCATCTCCTGCCTAGCCTCAAGCCTGAAGACTCCAGCCTCCTGCCTAGCCTCAAGCCTGATGACTCCAGCCTGCTGCCTAACCTCAAGCCTGATGACTCCAACATCCTGCCTAGCCTCTAGCCTGAAGACTACATCCTCCTGCCTAGCCCCAAGTCTGAAGACTCCAGCCTCTAGCCTCTAGCCTCTAGCCTCTTGCCAAGCCAAGCCAAGTCTCTAGCCTCTAGCCTCTTGCCAAGCCAAGCCAAGTCTCTAGCCTCTAGCCTCTTGCCAAGCCAAGTCTCTAGCCTCTAGCCTCTTGCCAAGCCAAGTCGCTAGCCTCTAGCCTCTTGCCAAGCCAAGCCAAGTCTCTAGCCTCTAGCTTCTTGCCAAACCAAGTCTCTAGCCTCTAGCCTCTTGCCAAGCCAAGCCAAGTCTCTAGCCTCTAGCCTCTTGCCAAGCCAAGTCTCTAGCCTCTAGCCTCTTGTCAAACCAAGTCTCTAGCCTCTAGCTTCTTGCCAAGCCAAGCCAAGTCTCTAGCCTCTAGCCTCTTGCCAAGCCAAGTCTCTAGCCTCTAGCTTCTTGCCAAGCCAAGCCAAGTCTCTAGCCTCTAGCCTCTTGCCAAGCCAAGTCGCTAGCCTCTAGCCTCTTGCCAAGCCAAGCCAAGTCTCTAGCCTCTAGCTTCTTGCCAAACCAAGTCTCTAGCCTCTAGCCTCTTGCCAAGCCAAGCTAAGTCTCTAGCCTCTAGCCTCTTGCCAAGCCAAGTCTCTAGCCTCTAGCCTCTTGCCAAACCAAGTCTCTAGCCTCTAGCTTCTTGCCAAGCCAAGCCAAGTCTCTAGCCTCTAGCCTCTTGCCAAGCCAAGTCTCTAGCCTCTAGCTTCTTGCCAAGCCAAGCCAAGTCTCTAGCCTCTAGCCTCAAGCCTGAAGATTCCAGCCTCGTCCTGCCTGCCTGTCAAGCCTCATCCCTGCCTAGTTCTGGGGTCCGAGCCAGAGGCAAGATCTAGGTACTGGGTCCTTGTCCAGTCTCTGGCTCGGAGTCTAAGCCCGGGCTCCTAGCTCTCTTGTCCAGTCCTGTTCCAGGTTCCTGGTTTTCCTGTCCATGTCCTTGCCATCGCCCTGTATCCTAGTCCTGTCCCTAGTACTTCAGTGTCTGTGTCTTGGACTTTGGTCCGTCCCCAGCCACCGCCTTATGACAGAATGGTCCACTGGTCCTCCAGGTTAACAATTCTGAATGGTCAAACAAAATTGCTACAGAAACAGCAATAAAGAATCCTTCCATATCTGTATGCAATGATATTCCTCCACCTGGGACTTGCATGATTGACAATAAACCAAGAGGAAGCTACTGACATGATGAGGGAAGTCATGAATGCCACCAGAGATGGAAGAAAAGAAGGGATGAGGTTGCTCTTTCAGACAAGGTAAGAGATCCTAAGGGATTTTACAGGCATGTTCGGAGCAAAAAGGGACAAAATTGGTCCTCTGGAAGATCAGAATGGTAATCCATGAACAGAGCCAAAAGACAAGAAAATCTGTAGATACTGAAAATCCAAGAAACACACACAAAATGCTGGAGAAACTCAGCAGGCCAGGCAGCACCTATGGAAAAAAGCAAACAGTTGACGTTTTGAGCCGAGACCCTTCATCAGGACTCATGAAGAGTCTCAGCCCAAAACGTCAACTGTTTATTCTTTACCACAGAAGCTGTCTGGCTTGCTGAGTTCCTCCAGCATTTTGTGTATGGAGCCAAAAGAGATGGGGAAGATCTTAAATGGATATTTTGCATTTGTATTTACTCAGGAGTCTATATAAGTGAGGCAAAGCTGCTTCGAGTTCATGGACCCTATACAGATTTCTGAGGTGGAGGTATTTGCTGTCTTGAGGCACATTAGGTTGGATAAACCCCCAGGGCCTGACAAAGTGTTCCCCGGACACCGTGAGAGGCAAGTGCAGAAATTGCAGGGGCCTTAGTAGAGATATTTAAATCATTCTTAGCGACAGGTGAGGTACCAGAGGATTTATGTTGTTCCACCGATTAAGAAAAGCTCTAAAAATAAACCTGGAAATTTTCAGCCAGTCATCCTGACATCAGCTGCGGGAAAGATATTGGACGTTATTCTCAGGGACTGATTACACTGGACAGCAAATTTTTTTCAAACATCTTGCTTCCTCAGAATTTTTTTGTGGTTATGATGTACCCCTGGAAGCTGGATGCAAATATAATTTCAGACTACTTGTATCACAGAAGGATTTGGAGAAATAAGAAATTAACTTTTATTTAGTATGGTGTGTTTAATTGCATAATGGTGGATAGCTTCGCAATAGTTCAAATAAGCTAAAACTGTTTTGTTGATGATTTTCATTTGTACTCAGTGTCTGAGAATTCTTGCTTAAGTGTCCAACACTAATCAGCCAGCACTGATGGATTCCAGTTGCCCTGATACTGCTTCTCCATGACCACAGTGTCCTGGTGAAACCTTTCACCATGCTCATCACTGACAGTGCCAAGATTTTCAGGGAAGAAATCTAAATGGGAATGCAGAAAATGAATCTTTAGTGACATGTTGCACTTCATGGTTTTGTATGCTTGAAGCATGTTGTCAACTGGCTGCACGTAGTTTGGTGGTCTGTAGTTGCCAAGAAAATTTTCAACATCCTTGAATGCCTTCCGTGTGATTTTCTCCGGTCCCACTAGAAGTTCTTTGAATTGCCTGTCATTGATGACCTGCTGATTGGTGGGCCAACGAAAGTGCCCTCCTTAACCTTAGCATCAGCTATTCTGGGAAACATCCGTCTCAAATATTGAAATCCTTGACCTTCCTTGTTCATTGTTTTCACAATTTTTTCATAAGCCCCAGTTTTATATAAAGAGGAGGCAAAAATATCTTTGTTGAGTCTACAAGTGGCTTATGTGCCACAGTTTTCTGCCCTGGAACCAAATGCTTACAGAGTGGGCAATCCTTTTTAATGTAATGAGATTCTTTAACACAGCTGTCCCATTCACAAATGAAGCAACAGTACTTGGTGTATCCGAGCTGCATTCCTAGTAGCAGCGCTAACACTTTCAGATCACCACAGATGTTCCAGTTGTAGTTTCTGTACTGTATGTGCTTAATAAGACTTTGAAATTTTGGTGGTTTTCTTTCCTGTGTACTGCACAGCCAAATAGTATTGAAGGGTGGGCATTGCCATTGTGTAACAGCACAGCTTTCAGGCTCAACACTGAAGAATCAATAAAAAGACACCATCATTGTGGGTCATGCTGGCAAACCAAAGCAAGCAAAAGCCCATTAATGTCAGTGCAGAAACACATATCAACCTGACCAAGGAATTGCATCAAATCTTCTTGGTGGCTGTGAAAGACAGAAATCTTTGTGTCCGATGACAGCATATTCTATCCTTGCAACTCAATAATTCTGCTTTTGCCTTTGACAAATCCAAGTCTCTGACCAAGTCATTTAACTCAGATTGAGTTATCAAATGAGGCTCACTCAATATAACGGGTTCAAAATCCGTGTCTATATCAGTATCATTTTTCATTCCTGGCTCATGCATCATGGCATCTTCGTCTGCTTCCTCTAGACTCCATGTCTCTGGTGCCTTTGGCACTGGAAGACTATTGTCATGTGGCACAGGTCTCACGACTGAAGGGAGACTGAGTATTCAATGTATTTCTTCTTTTTACCAGAGGAATCACACACTGGTCAGACAGAAGTTGCAGTCTGACACATGATCCTTGGGCTCTCACTGTATCATTGGTACAGTGAACGGCATTGACTTCCGAGTATCTTGGAGCCAAGCTCGAAGGTCGACAGCACATGTTGAGAAAGAAACGTGAGGAGCCCAGGCTTTGTCTTCATTGCCAATTTTACACCCAAAGCAAAGTCCATAAACCTTCTTAATGAAAGGAGTCACCTTTGATCTTTGAGATTTAAGCGTATACTCACCACAAATGTAACAGAAGGTATTGCAGCTATAGTAACATTGTCAAGATGCTTTGCTATTACAAATACTCCTGAAAATACAATTACTTTATTATGATTATGAAGACACGTAGTCCTCTTTTATTGTCATTTAGTAATGCATGCATTAAGAAATGATACATTTTTCCTCCGGTGTGATATCACAAAACACAGAACAGACCAAGACTGAAAAAAACTGACAAAACCACATAATTATAACATATAGTTACAACAGTGCAACAATACCATAACTTGACGAAGAAGTCCATGAGCACAGTAAAGTTCAAAGTTTCTCAAATGTCCCACATCTCACGCAGATGGGAGAAGGAAGAAAAACTCTCCCTGCCATGCCGACCACAATCTGACTCTGAGTCATCTGAAAACTTCGAGCTCTGATCAGCTCTCCCACACCGAGTACTGAGCGCCATCTCTGGCCAAACGATTCGACCTCCTTCTCGGTCGCCAAAAGCAGGCAAGGCCGGGGATTTTGAGGCCTACCCTCCAAAAAATTCCCGATCACACAGTAACGACAGCAGCAAACTGGCGTTTCAGAAATTTCTTCAGATGTTCCTCTGTGCTTTCACGTCCATTCTCCATCAAATCAGAATTGTCCACGGCCCCTATTTAACAGATACAATATCAGTTTTCGCCGGAGGGCTGCGTACACGCAGGTGCGCCGCCATCCTCTCCTCCCGCAAACATTATAATGAGTACACACAATACGCTATACGAGTAGAGCATTCACATCAATGTGATCACAAACACATACAGTACATGTAAGCACAATGCATAGAATGGTGTGTGTGTGTGATGCTTTTATATCCTTTCTAAAATCTGTCCTAGCATGTAGCATCCATTCTGCCCATGCCTTCCCAGGCATGGCTGGAGAAGATGGAAAACTTTTCAGCTTGCATTGTGGGCAACATTTTAATTGACTTAAACTATGAACTGAAATAACAAAAGTGGTGTGGGAACAGGAAATTTCATGGTGATTTTCATGATCAGCAGCCCAAAATCCATAGGATGCACCCAAATGTATTCAGGAAGCAAAATCGTTGTTGTCCAGTGATCTATGAGCATTCGGATAGACATGGTCTGATTAGGGATAGTCAGCATAGCTTCACGTGTGGTAGGTCGTGTCTAACCAATCTTATAAAGTTTTTTGAGGAAGTTACCAGGAAAGTGGATGGAGGCAAGACAGTAGATGTTGTCTAAATGGATTTTAGCAAGGTCCTTGACAAAGTCTCACATGGGAGGTTGGTCAAGAAGGTCCAGTTCCTCGGCATTCAAGATGAGCTCGTAAATTGGATTAGAGTGGTAGTAGATGGTTGCCTCTCTGACTGGAGGCCTGTGACTGTGGCGTGGCACAGGGCTCAGTGCTAGGTCCTTTGTTACTTGTCATCTATATCTAGATCTAGATGATAATGTGTTTAACTGGATCAGCAGATATGTGGGTGAACCAAGACTGGGGATGTAGTGGACAGTGAGAAAGACTATCAGAGCTTGCAGTGGGATCTGGACCAGCTGGAAAAGTGGGCTGAAAAATGGCAGATGGAATTTAATGCAGACGAGTGTGAGGTATCGCATTTCGGTAGGACCAGGCAGGTTGGGTCTTACACAGTGAATGGCAGGGCGCTGAGGAGTGTGGTAGAACAAAGGGATCTAGGGATACAGGTCCATAATCCATTGAAAGTGACATCACTGGTAGATTGGGTCATAACAAAAGTTTTTTGCACATTGGCCTTCATAAAATCAAAGTATTGATTACAGGAGATGGGAAGTTATGTTGCAGTTGTTTAAGATGTTGGTGAGGCCTGATTTGGAGTATCGTGTGCCTGTTTTTGTGCTGTACTTTTCTATGACACTAAGATTTTTAAAAAATTGTTTGATGTTATTTCCTGCACACAAATGTACAGGAAAACAAAATAATTGGATCCAATGCAGCACAGAAAAAGCACAAAAGATAAAGAACACAATAATAATTTAAAATAACACAGTAAATATGAATATACAAAGATTGATTGTATGTCCATAAAGTGACGCTGAGCTGTACATAAGGTGGCTGACAGGAGATAATAAAGTAGCGGTGGAGTTAGTGGGTGGAGGTGTTGCTCTGCCTTCCCGCTTGGGGGAAGTAACAGTTTCTGAGTCTGGTGGTCCTGGTGTGGATGCCATGCAGCCTCCTCCCTGATGGGAGTGGGACAAACGGTCCATGAGCAGGGTGGGTGGGATCCTTCATGAATGTATCAGGGATGATCAGGGATGTCTGTTGGTGCCGTACACAGCATCTGCCCCATCAACAGCCTTGGCTTGATTCTAGTGCACTGAGTAGCCCGGTGCCTCTGTGAGGGACTGGGTGACCAGTGAGGCAAAAGCTCCAGCTCACGATTCTGATCGGCTTAACATAATCATGAAGCAAGTAGTGATAGGACAACGATGTGACAAATATCCTTAGCATTGAAAATAAGAAGTGGAGTTCTGTTATGTGCAAGACCTTGATGTCACTCAAGATGGCGCCGATAAGGAGTGACTGTGGGCAGCTTTAATGGTAAACATCAAATATTCCCGTTCAGGACTACTACAGCTGGAATCTACAGTCACAGCCATAGGTTGTTCAGTAAGCAATGTTGTTTTAAGACGTTTAAAAATCTATTGATCGTCAAAATCAATGGATCCCTGACTGCAGAATCAGGTTGTGAGTGCAGTTCCTCTTTAAGAAAATGGAAGTCTGGAAGCCAAAGCAATCTACAAGTACAGTTGAAGCACAGAGGTTTTAGACTGTAGATGGCTGGTGAATGTACAGACTCTGAAAAAGAACATTAAAGAACTCGGTGCAAGACTGCAGTATCAGAGGGACATCAGGGACAGAAACACAGCTCACCTTCGGCATTTCAGTTGCAGCATTACAGCCCGATGGCTTCACCATTCTCCGCAAAGCAGGACAGCTCAGCCTTTTAAAAGTAGAGGAGGTGCAGTCTGCTTTATGATTAACTCATCATGGTGCACAGCTGTGTCGGTTCTGTCCCAGTCCTGTTCAACCGACCTGAAACATCTAGCGGTTAAGTGTCATCCATTTTATTTGCCAAGGGAGTCCTCCGCCATCGTCCTGCTAGTGGTTTACATTCCACCTCAAGGCCAATGTCAGGCCAGGCACTGGAGAGCTGAGCACCTTAATCACCAGGCATGAAACAACGCAACCTGATGCTTTCCTGATCATTGCAATGCTTTCCTGATCATTGCAGGAGATTTCAACCAGGCCAGCTTGAAGAAGTCTCCAGGCAACTATCACAGACAGAACACCTGTGGAACTCGAAGAGCCAACTCACTTAACCATCGTTATACCACCGTCAAGAAAGTTTACCATGCCAACCCATGCCCACCCTTTTGAAAGTCTGATCACCTGGCAGTACCTTTACACCCAGTTTATAGGCAGAGACTAGAGACTGCTGCACCAGTGGTAAGGACCAAGAAGGTATTGTCAAGGGAGGCAAAGGAGCACTTACAGGACTGCTTTGAGTCCGTGGACTGGTCAATATTCAGGGATACATCTTTGGGTCTGAATGAATACACCACAGATGTCACTGATTTCACCCAGACCTGTACAGATGAGTGTGTGCCTTCGAGAACATACTCAAACCAAAAAGCTGAGGATGAAACAAGAGAATCATACTCTGCTGAGGGCTAGATCTGTGGCATTCAAGACTGTGATCCAGAACTATACAAGAGGTCCAGATATGACCTACAGAAGGCAATAGCATGAAAAAACAATTCCATTTGAGTTTAGAGATGGAATTGTAGAGGCGGAATTGGATGCATGTTAACTCTGACAGGGTTTGCAGGCCATTACTTCCTACAAAGCAAAACCTAACATCATGAATGGCTGTGATGTTTCACTCCCAGATGAGCTCAACACCTTTTATGCATGCTTTGAAAGCGAGAATAGAACGACAACTATGCAAATCCCTGCAGCATCTGGTGACCCTGTGATCTCTGTCTCAAAAGCCAACGTCAGAACATCTTTCAAGTAAGTGAACTCACGCAACGCACCAGGCCCTGACAGCACACCAGGTCGGGGTCTGAAAACCTGTGCCAACCTACAGGGTGAAAGTCCAAGGACACCTTCAATCTCGCACTGCTACAGTTGGAAGTTCCCACCTGCTTTAAGAGGGCAACAATTATACCAGTGCCCAAGAAGAGCAGGGTGAACTACCTCAAAGACTATCACCCTGTAGCACTCAATTCTACTGTGGTGAAGTGCTTTGATAGGTCTAATCAGCTCACTCCAAAATCTCATCCTCTGTACCTCCCTCTGCAAATGGATCCTGAACTTCCTCACCAGGAGACTAGTCTGTGCAGATCAGAAAAAAAATCTTCTCCTCTCTGACAATCAATATCAACACACCTTAAGGATGCATACTTAGCCTAATGCTCTAGTCTCTCTACACCCTTGACTGTGTAGCTAGGCACAGCTCAAATACCATGTATAAATCTGTTGATGGCACAACTGTTGTAGGCAAAATTTCAGATGATGATGAGGAGGCATACACAAGTGAGATAGATCAGCTGGTTGAGTGCTCAGCTTCAGTAAGATCAAGAAAATGACTGTGGACTTCAATACAGACTAGTCTTTATTGAGGGACCAGCAGTGGAAAGAGTGAGCAGTTTCAAGTTCCTGGGTAACTTCAAGTTTCAAGTTCGGGGGAGCTTCATGTCCTCAGATGGTGCATGGACCAAGCCCTCATGCTGCAGGGTCTTCTGTAGCGGCCGCCAGGGGAGGAGACGCCAAAGATGGTGTGATGCAGTGGGAGTCCAAGTTGGGTTCGAGGCTGGCCCCAGTCGTTGATGCTGCCCTCCAGTGCTCGCTCGGTGGAAGACAAGCTTGATTGTATTGTTCTGCAACTGCTCTAGTGCGGGATGTTCAAACTGCTGCGTGCTTGTCCTTGCCAACAACATCCCATGCACCATCAATCTACAGGACAAGACACTCAGGGACTTGGGCTATATTATCATTATTTTTGTGTCAGCGCATGTTTACTGCTATTGTAATTATATGTCTCGTGCTGTGGGTGATAGTTAGTATAGTGGCAAATAAGCTCTTCATAATAAATGGCAAATAAACTCATCGATTATGACCCATGTTCGCCTCTAGGCATTTCCCCGATTACGATAGCAGAGTTTGTGATCAGAACATTGGTTATAATCAATACCTGTACCCAGCTTGAAACCTGAGAAGTGTTTATTCATCATGTACGCTGGGAAAACATTGGATCCTTGTTGGTGTAGTGTTTTGCTGTAAAATTTTGCTGTGTTCATTGACATTTATGTCTAGTTGAATGATAATTAAATTTGAACTTGGAAGTGAAATATACAGTAATGTGGGATATAAAATAAAATTCATTTCAGTTTTGCTTTCCTGGTAGGCCAATACTATAGCATAGGACACTGAACATTTCAGAACTCAAACAGTCTCCACAGCTCACAATGTCAAATACTGTCCCTCCAATGGGGGCTGGGAAGCAATGGCCATAATACCATCAGGTTTAGGTAGGCTATGAGAAAGGAAAAGGAGTCATGAATGGCCCGGGTACCCACCAAGAGGAGAGCTCAGTTCAGTGAAGTGGGTGTCACTCCCAAGTGAACTGCAACCAAAGACTAGAAGGGATATAGAGTACTAGAGTCAAAGAACAGCACAACAAAGCCTCAGGCTCTTCAGCCTGCCTAGTCTGTGCCAAACTGATAACCGACCCAATCCAATCCATGCACGCGCACACAGAGCCCTCCATACGCCTCCCTTCCAGATACTTATCCAAACGTCTCTGAAATGTTGACATCAAACCCTCTTCCGCCACATCTGCTGGGTTCAATCCACACTCACACCATCCCCTGAGTGAAGAAGTTCCCCATTCAGGATTCCCCTTAAATTTGTTGCCTCTCACCCTCAACCCATGACCTCTAGTTCTAGGCTGATTTGGCAGATAGATGCGTGGCTGAGAAGCTGGTACAAGGGGCAGGGCTTCAGGTTCTTGGATCATTGGGATCTCTTCTGCGGGGGGAGGTATGACCTGTACAAAAGGGATAAGATGCACCTGAACCCGAGGGAGGGGGGAACCATTATTCTCATGGGCAGGTTTTTTAGAGCTGTTAGGGAGGGTTTAAACTAATTTGGCAGGGGTTGGGAATTGGAGTGAATGGACTCAGGATAGGATGGATGGTAAAAAAGCAAAGATAGCACGTAGTCAGATAGTCAGGAAGGGCAGCCAGATGAAGGGACAAATTTGCAGCCAGAAAGGTGAGTATCAGTGTATTAGGGTTGCAAGATCGAAAAAGGTAGCTACTACAGCACTCAAGTGTTATACCTCAATGCACTGACTATAAGAAATAAGGTAGATGATCTTGTTGCACAATTATAGATTGTCAGATATGATGTGTGGCCATCACTGAGTCACGGCTGAAGGATGGTTGTAGTTGGAAGCTAAATGTCCAAGGTTACACATTGTATCGGAGGGATAGGAAGGTAGCAGAGGGGGTGGTGTGGCTCTGCTGGTAAAGAATGGCATCAGATCAGTAGAAAGATGTGACATAGGATCGGAAGAGTTTGAAACCTTGTGGTTTGAGTTAAAAAACTGCAAGGGTAGAAGGACCCTGATAACAGTTATATACAGGCTTCCCAACAGTAACTGGGATGTGGGCCACAGATTACAACAGGAAATAGAAAAGTCATGTCAAAAGGGCAATATTATAGAAACATAGAAACATAGAAAATAGGTGCAGGAGTAGGCCATTCGGCCCTTCGAGCCTGCACCGCCATTTATTATGATCATGGCTGATCATCCAACTCAGAACCCCACCCCAGCCTTCCCTCCATACCCCCTGACCCCCGTAGCCACAAGGGCCATACCTAACTCCCTCTTAAATATAGCCAATGAACTGGCCTCAACTGTTTCCTGTGGCAGAGAATTCCACAGATTCACCACTCTCTGTGTGAAGAAGTTTTTCCTAATCTCAATCCTAAAAGGCTTCCCCTTTATCCTCAAACTGTGACCCCCTTGTTCTGGACTTCCCCAACATCGGGAACAATCTTCCTGCATCTAGCCTGTCCAATCCCTTTAGGATTTTATACGTTTCAATCAGATCCCCCCTCAATCTTCTAAATTCCAACGAGTACAAGCCCAGTTCATTCAGTCTTTCTTCATATGAAAGTCCTGCCATCCCAGGAATCAATCTGGTGAACCTTCTTTGTACTCCCTCTATGGCAAGGATGTCTTTCCTCAGATTAGGGGACCAAAACTGCACACAATACTCCAGGTGTGGTCTCACCAAGGCCTTGTACAACTGCAGTAGTACCTCCCTGCTCCTGTACTCGAATCCTCTCGCTATAAATGCCAGCATACCATTCGCCTTTTTCACTGCCTGCTGTACCTGCATGCCCACTTTCAAAGACTGGTGTATAATGACACCCAGGTCTCGTTGCAGCTCCCCTTTTCCTAATCGCCCACCATTCAGATAATAATCTGTTTTCCTATTTTTGCCACCAAAGTGGATAACTTCACATTTATCCACATTAAATTGCATCTGCCATGAATTTGCCCACTCACCCAACCTATCCAAGTCACTCTGCATCCTCTTAGCATCCTCCTCACAGCTAACACTGCCACCCAGCTTCGTGTCATCCGCAAACTTGGAGATGCTGCATTTAATTCCCTCATCCAAGTCATTAATATATATTGTAAACAACTGGGGTCCCAGCATTGAGCCTTGCGGTACCCCACTAGTCACCGCCTGCCATTCTGAAAAGGTCCCGTTTATTCCCACTCTTTGCTTCCTGTCTGCTAACCAATTCTCCATCCACATCAATACCTTACCCCCAATACCGTGTGCTTTAAGTTTGCACACTAATCTCCTGTGTGGGACCTTGTCAAAAGCCTTTTGAAAATCCAAATATACCACATCCACTAGTTCTCCCCTATCCACTCTACTAGTTACATCCTCAAAAAATTCTTTGAGATTCGTCAGACATGATTTTCCTTTCACAAATCCATGCTGACTTTGTCCGATGATTTCACCGCTTTCCAAATGTGCTGTTATCACATCTTTGATAACTGACTCCAGCAGTTTCCCCACCACCGACGTTAGGCTAACCGGTCTATAATTCCCTGGTTTCTCTCTCCCTCCTTTTTTAAAAAGTGGGGTTACATTAGCCACCCTCCAATCCTCAGGAACTAGTCCAGAATCTAACGAGTTTTGAAAAATTATCACTGATGCATCCACTATTTCTTGGGCTACTTCCTTAAGCACTCTAGGATGCAGACCATCTGGCCGTGGGGATTTATCTGCCTTCAATCCCTTCAATTTACCTAACACCACTTCCCTACTAACAAGTATTTCGCTCAGTTCCTCCATCTCACTGGACCCTCTGTCCCCTACTATTTCTGGAAGATTATTTATGTCCTCCTTAGTGAAGACAGAACCAAAGTAATTATTCAATTGGTCTGCCATGTCCTTGCTCCCCATAATCAATTCACCTGTTTCTGTCTGTAGGGGACCTACATTTGTCTTTACCAGTCTTTTCCTTATACATATCTATAAAAGCTTTTACAGTCAGTTTTTATGTTCCCTGCCAGTTTTCTCTCATAATCCTTTTTCCCCTTCCTAATTAAGCCCTTTTCCTCCTCTGCTGAACTCTGAATTTCTCCCAGTCCTCAGGTGAGCCACTTTCTCTGGCTAATTTGTATGCTTCTTCTTTGGAATTGATACTATCCCTAATTTCTCTTGTCAGCCACGGGTGCACTACCTTCCTTGATTTATTCTTTTGCCAAACTGGGATGAACAATTGTTGTAGTTCATCCAAGCAACCTTTAAATGCTTGCCATTGCATATCCACCGTCAATCCTTTAAGTGTCATTTGCCAGTCTATCTTAGCTAATTCACGTCTCATACCTTCAAAGTTACCCCTCTTTAAGTTCAGAACCTTTGTTTCTGAATTAACTATGTCACTCTCCATTTTAATGAAGAATTCCACCATATTATGGTCACTCTTACCCAAGGGGCCTCTCACAACAAGATTGCTAATTCCTCATTGCTCAAAACCCAGTCCAGAATAGCCTGCTGTCTGGTTGGTTCCTCGACATGTTGGTTCAAAAAACCATCCTGCATACATTCCAAGAAATCCTCTTCCTCAGCACCTTTACCAATTTGGTTCACCCAGTCTACATGTAGATTGAAGTCACCCATTATAACTGCTGTTCCTTTATTGCACACATTTCTAATTTCCTGTTTAATACCATCTCCGACCTCACTACTACTGTTAGGTGGCATGTACACAACTCCCACCAGCGTCTTCTGCCCTTTAGTGTTACGCAGCTCTACCCATATCGATTCCACATCTTCCTGGCTTATGTCCTCCTTTCTATTGCGTTAATCTCTTCTTTAACCAGCAACGCCACCCCACCTCCCCCTCCTTCATGTCTATCCCTCCTGAATATTCAATATCCCTGAACGTTGAGCTCCCATCCTTGGTCACCCTGGAGCCATGTCTCTGTGATCCCAACTATATCATAATCATTAATAACAATCTGCACTTTCAATTCATCCACCTTATTACGAATGCTCCTTGCACTGACACACAAAGCCTTCAGGCGCTCTTTTACAACTCTCTTAGCCCTTATACAGTTATGTTGAAAAGTGGCCCTTTTTAATGCTTGCCCTGGATTTGTCGGCCTGCCACTTTTACTCTTCTCCTAAGTACTTTTTGCTTCTACCCTCACTTTACACCCCTCTGTCTCTCTGCACTGGTTCCCATCCCCCTGATATATATATCTATGATAGTCATGAGTGGATGTGTGGCCAAGTGGTTAAGGCGTCGGACTAGTGATCTGAAGGTCGCTAGTTCGAGCCTCAGCTGAGGCAGGATGTTGTGTCCTTGAGCAAGGTGCTTAACCATACATTGCTCTGCGACGACACCGATGCCAAGCTGTATTGGCCCTAGCGCCCTTCCCTTGCACAACATCGGTGGCGTGAAGAGGGGAGACTTGCAGCATAGGCAACTGCCGGTCTTCCATACAACCTCGCCCAGGCCTGCACCCTGGAAACCTTGCAAGGTGCAAATCCATGGTCTCACGAGACTAACGGATACCTATATATGATAGTCATGGGACATTTTAACATGTCGGTTCATTGGGAAAATCATGTTGGTAATGGATCTCAAGAGAGTGAGTTTGTTGAATGCTTTTTAGAGCAATTTGTCGCTGAGCCTACTAGGGGATCAGCTATACTGGATTGGGTGTTATGTAATGAACCGGAGGCGATTAGGGAGCTTAAGGTAAAAGAGCCCTTAGGAGCCAGTGATCCCAATATGATTGAGTTCAACTTGAAATTTGATAGGGAGAAAGTAAACTCTGACATAGCAGTATTTCAATGGAGTAAAGGAAATTACAGTGGTATGAGAGAGGAGTTGGCCAAAGTAAATTGAAAGGAGATGCTGACAGGGGTGTCAGCAGAACAGCAATGACATGCGTTTCTGGGAAAAATTAGGAAGGTGCAGGATAGATGTATTCTGAAAACAAAGAAATACTCAAATGGCAAAATAGTACAACCATGGCTCTCAAGGGAAGTCAAAGCTAATATGAAATCAAAGGAGAGGGCATACAATAAAGCAAAAATTAGTGGGAAGATAGAGGATTGGGAAGTTTTTAAAAACCCACCAAGAGCAACTTAAAACAATCAATAGGAGGGAAAAGATGAAACATGAGAGCAAACTAGCAAACAATATCCAAGTGGATAGTAAAAACTTTTTCAAGTATGTAAAAAATAAAAGAGAGATGAGAATGGATATAGGACTGCTAGAAAATGAGGCTGGAGAAATAATACTGGTGGACAAGGACATGGCAGATGAACTAAATGAGTATTTTGCATCAGTTTTCACCGTGGAAGACACCAGGAGTGTGCCAGATGTTGTAGTGTTTGAAGGAAGAGAAGTGAGTGCAGTTACTATTAGAAGGGTGAAGGTGTTCAAAAAGCTGAAAGACTTAAAGGAACATAGGTCACCTGGATCAGATGATCTGCGTGCTAGGGTTCTGAAAGAGGTAGCGAGAGAGATTGTGGAGGCATTAGCAATGATCGTTCAAAAGTCATTGGACTCTGGCATGGTGCTAGAAGACTGGAAAATTGCAAGTGTCACTCCAGTCTTTAAGAAAGGAGGAAGGCAGCAGAAAGGAAATTATAGACCAGTTAGCCTGACCTCAGTGGTTGGGAAGATGCTGGAGTCAATTGTTAAGGATGAGGTTACGAAGCACTTGGTGACACAGGACAAGATAGGACAAAGTCAGCATGTTTTCCTTGAGGGAAAATCTTGCCTGACAAATCTGTTAGAATTCTTTGAGGAGATTACAAATATGATAGTAAAGGGGATGTAGTGAGTGTTGTATATTTGGACTTTCAGAACATCTTTGTTTGACAAGGTGCCACATATGAAGCTGCTTACCAAGTTAAGAGCCCATGGTATCACAGGAAAGTTACTGGCATGGTTAGAGCATTTGCTGATTGGTAGGACGCAGTGAGTTGGAATAAAAGGATCCTTGTCTGATTGGCTGCCAGTGACTTGTGGTGTTCCACAGGGTTCGGTGTTGGGACCATTTCTTTTTATGCTGTATATCAATCATTTTGATGATGGAATAGATAGCTTTGTTGCCAAGTTTGCAGATGATACGGATTGGTGGAGTTGCAGGTAGTGTTGAGAAAACAGGTCAGCTGCAGAAGGACTAACGCTCTAAGGGTTGACTTGCAGATTGAGCCGGTGGTAAGGAAGGCAAATGCAATGTTAGCATTCATTTCAAGGGGTCTTGAATACAAGAGCAGGGATGTGATGCTGAGGCTTTATAAGGCACTGGTGGGCCTCGCCTTGAGCACCGTGAACAGTTTTGGGATCCTCATCTAAGAAAAAATGTGCTGGCATTGGAGAGGGTCCAGAGGTGGTTCACAAGGATGATTCCGGGAATGAAAGGGTTATCATATGAGGAACGTTTGATGGCTCTGGGCCGGTACTTCCTGGAAATTAGGATGAGGGGGGATCTTATTGAAACCGTTTGAATGTTGAAAGGTCTAGACAGAGTAGATGTGAAAGGATGTTTCCCATGTTGGGGGAGTCTAGGACAAGAGGGCACAACCTCAAGATAGAAGGGTGCCCATTTAAAACAGAGATGCAGAGAATTTTCTTTAGCCAGAGGGTGGTGAATTTGTGGCATTTATTACCACAGGCAGGTTTGGAGGCCAGGTCATTGGGTGTATTTAAGGCAGAGATTGATAGGTTCTTGATTGGACACAGCATCAGAGGTTACAGAGAGAAGGCCGGGGAGTGGGGCTGAGGTGGGGAAAAAAGGATCAGCCATTATTAAATGGTGGAGCAGTCTCAACGAGCCAAATAGCCTAAATCTGCTCCTATGTCTTATGGTCTATGTCCTGGTTATGCGACCACTGATGCCAGGTGCACCTGCCTTGTAAAGACACTGCCCAGAAGAAAGCAATGGCAAACGACTTCTGTAGAAAAAATTTGCCAGGAACAATCATGGTCATGAAAAGACCATGTTCGACTATGTCATACAACACAGCATACAATGAATAGATGATACCCTTCATAATTTTTGTCTGCCTCTATAAATGGTGGCTGTCTGTAGATAAAAAGAAAGGAAGCTCTCACTCTTACGTGATTCCTAGTGTAGCAATGAAGCAGGATGCATACCATTTAAAATGCACCAAGAACTGTATTGTAAGACAAGCAATTCACAGCAGCTCGGGTAAGCTGCCCATTGAGCTCGGTCAGTGGGTACTCACCCACAACACGTGCCTCGGTTTGCCTTGCACCACAATCGCAGGGTGAGTTACCTCCAGTAGAGTGACTGACAGCAGGGCGGTTTGTCCACACTTGGACCAGATAAGGAGGGCTTGCATGACAGGGTGGTGACTGACGCCAGATGACAGTCCTCCTCCTGCAGGCTCCTTTCTCTGCTCCTGACACAACAGCCCCGGCAACAAATGGAAATGGGGGCCATGATGTGAGATGTCAGCTGAACAGGTTTCTCAAACGGGCCAAGATTTGAACAGTAGTAGCAAAGAAAGAAAAGAGAAGTGTAGCACTGAGCAGAGCCCGAAACTCTTTTATTAAATGATAACTAATGAAAGTGTACTCCAGGGAAAAATGAAATTGATTATTAAAGTAAAAGTAAACTTGTTATCGAAGTATGTATATGTCACCATATACTCAGTGGCCATTATTAGATACTCCTGTACACCTGCTTATTAATGCAAATATTTAATCAGCCAATCATGTGGCAGCAACATTTATTTATTTATTTATTCATTCATTCATTCATTCATTTATGATCTTAGCTGAAAGGCTGAGAAGTGATCGGCAGCAACTTTTATAAACCTACCGATTCCCACGGGTATCTTAACTATACCGATCCCTTTTCTTAGTTACAACAGGAATTCTGCAGATGCTGGAAATTCAAGCAACATACATCAAAGTTGCTGGTGAACGCAGCAGACCAAGCAGCATCTATAGGAAGAGGCGCAGTCGACGTTTCAGGCCGAGACCCTTCGTCAGGACTGACGAAGGGTCTCGGCCTGAAACGTCGACTGCGCCTCTTCCTATAGATGCTGCTTGGCCTGCTGCGTTCACCAGCAACTTTGATGTATGTTCCTTTTCTTAGTTCCTTCATCTCCACCACATCTGTTTCCAGGATGCAGTTTTCCTTTCCGGGACATCAGAGACGTCCACCTCCTTCAAAGAACTGAATTTCCCTTTCTCCACCATTGATGCTGCCTTCACCCACATTTCCTCGATTTACTGGACATTCACCATGACCCCACCTTCCCTACGGCTTAACCGTGACACAGTTCTTCTTGTCCTTACCAACAACCACTCCACGAGCCGCCACAACTTCCGCCATCTCCAAAGGGATCCTACCACCAAACACATCTTCACCCTCCACCACCCCGCACCCCACTTCACTTTCCACTGCGATCGCTCCTTCTGTGATTCCCTTGCCTATTTATTCCCCTCCACTTATCTCCCTCCCGGCACTTATCACTGTTAGCGGCCAAAGAGCTGGACCTGCTCATTGGCCTTCTCCCTCACCTCCATTCAGGGTCCCAGACAGGCCTTCCAGATGAGGCAATGCTTCACCTGCCAAAGCAGAGATCCCGGCAGCCAAACATTTTAATTCTGATTCCCACTCTCGTTCCAACAAGTCAGTGCATTGCCTCCTCTTGTGTCACAATGAGGCCACCATCAGGGTGGAGGAGCAACACCTTATATTCCTTCTGGATAATCTCCAACCTGATGGCAAGAATATCAATTTCTCCTTCCGGTAAAGGAGTTTTTCCCTCCCCTCCACCTCCTCTTCTACTCCCCACTCTGGCCTCTTGCTTAATAAATTGAGTTCATTGTTTGATATCAGGAGAGCAAAGCAGAAGCAGGAATAGCGACCTGGACAAGGACTCAGGACTGCGACTAGGCTGGGACTAGGGGTCTGGGTTAGGACTCGGAATCGGATCCCAGAACTAGAGGCGACATGAAGAGGCTACGGTATGGACTCCGAGCCAGAGACTGGGCAAGGACGCAGTACCTGGGTCTTTCCCCGGGCTCAGACCCCAGAACCAGGCATGGACATGACATGGGCTAGGGAGAGGAGGAACATAGGAAACAGAGCCTCGGTCTCGAGAGAGCAGGTACATGGAACCAGGAAACATACACAGAACACAGAGTCGGGACCCCTCCTTGAATACAGGACATAGGGCCGGGACTCACACACAGAACAGAGAGCCGGGACCCCTCCTTGGGCACAGGACATAGGGCCGGGACTGATGACTCATGACCCCCCACGGGGCAACGGCAAGACAGCCTGACTTATCCCACGGAGGCAAGGACAAGACACGACAAGACATGACCCCTGCGGGGCAATGGCAAGACGGCCTGACTTACCCCACGGAGGCGAGGACAATACAAGACCAACACGAAAGAACACCAGACAGTACTTAGCTATCTCCAGCGATAGAACTAGACCGAGATGCAGGCGAGGGCTGCAGATGAGGGTTAGAGGCGAGAGGAGCAGATAAGGGATTCAGAAGTGGGGTAGGACAGGAAGCACAGACCGCCAGGACCAGGACTTGACTCAGAACTTGGATACCGCCATGGCCAGGACTTGACTCGGTACTTGGATGCCCCCAGAGCTAGGACTTGACTTGGAGCTTCCGGGTAATGGCGAGCTCTCGACTCGGCCTGGGAACAGTAGACAGCGGTTCTTGATTCCCTCCAGTGGGTTAACTGATGGACCCACCTCAGTGAGGAAACTTTGCAGGCTCGCTTTGGCAAGGTAACTTGACAGGGTTACTCCGCGAAGAAAGTCGAATTACCAGCACTCGCTCCGGGTGCAGACTAGGCTTGCTCCAGCCAGATGACATTGGCACGCCGTACTTTACAGATGCTCCTGCGCCGAACGGCTGCAAGTCGGAGGCTATAAACTACCGGTTCAGCCAAGAGTAAATTGCCTCTAATCACCAAGGCCGAGGGACACGGGAAAACAGGGAACCAATGGGAAACAGGGAGTCAACAGTCCGGATCGTAACATAAACAAAGTAAATTTAAAGGGACCCCAATCCAGACCATGACACTTTTCACCTGCCTATCACCTCCCCCTCGTGCCCTTCCTTCTTTCCTTTCTCCTATGGTCCACTCTCCTCTCCTATTATTTCCTGCAAAGCATCAAGGAAGCTCACCTCTGTCCCAGGATACTGACGGACTTTACCACTGTACCATTGAGAGCATACTCACCAACTGCATCTCAGTGTGATATGGCAATTGTCCCAAATCGGACTGCAAAGCACTCCAGCGTGTGGCGAAAACTGCCCAGCGGATTATCGGCACCCAATTGCCCACCATTGAGAACATCTACCATAAACGCTGCCTGGGCAGGGTGAAAAGCATTATCAGGGATGCATCTCACCCTAACCATGGACTTTTCACTCTCCTCCCATCCGGTGGGCGCTACAAGAGCCTTCGCTCCCGCACCTGCAGGCACAGGAAGAGCTTCTTCCCTGAGGCTGTGACACTGCTGAACCTCTCATCACAGCGCTAAGCAGTATTGCACCCATATTGTACTGCCTCAGTACTTTCATATTTGTGTGCTGTAACACTTACTTTTTATTCACAGTTATTTTGTAAATAACACTATTCTTTGCATTTCTGGTCAGATGCTAACTGCATTTCATTGGCTTTGTATCTGTACTTGGCACAATGACAATAAAGTTGAATCTAATCTAATCTAAACTATTAGATTCCTTCCTCTCCAGTCCTTTACCTTTCCCAACCCCCTGGCTTCTCATATCACCTCCTAACTTGTCCTCCTTCCCCTTCCTCACCTTTTTTATTCTGGTGTTTTCCCCCTTTCTCTGAAAAAGGGTATAAGCTCAAAATGCTGACTCATTTTCATAATGCCACTAGACCTGCTGAGTTCCTCCAGAATTTTGTGATCAACTCAAATTGATCAATTAACCTACTAAACACAGGCACCCGGAGAAAACAAATATGCACACGGGAGGGACCAAGAAACTTCCTACAGAGCACACTGGAATTCAACTCCAAACCCTGATGCTCTGAGCTAAATTGGCATCATGCTAACCGCTATGCTACCGTAAATATGACTGCTTTTCTTTACTTTCCTGTGAACGCCTGCAAGAAAAAGAAAGGGTGGTATATGGTGAAATGTTTGACTTTGAACTTTGACTCTGACTTTGAGTACCCAGGCAAGTTTGGCCCTTCTGTCCCAGCAACTCACCTATTTATTTGTTTATTGAGATACAGCGTGAAATAGGTCCTCCAGGACCTTTGAGACGAGCTGCTCAACAACCCCCGATTTAACCCAACCCTAATCACGGAACAACTTACAATGACCAATGAACCTATCTTTGAAATGTGTGAGGAAACCGGAGCACCCGGAGAAAACCCACATGGTCAGGGGCAGAACGTATAAATTGAACCCTATGAATATACGATGAAGCTTTGTGCTAACCACTACACTACCGCGCCGTCCTAGCCTAAATCAACCCTAACCTAAATCAGAGGACAACTCAAATTAAACTCAAGCACCCAGAGGAGACAAATTTGCACACGGGAAGGACCTAGAAACTTTGTACAGAGTACACTGGAATTGAACTCTGAACTCTGACCCTTCGAGCTATATTCACGTTGCACTAATCACTATGCTACCATGATGCTCTGAACTACGTTAACATCGTGCTAATCACTATGCTCCTGTGGCGCCGCATTCAGTGAAATTGGTGAAATAAGCATGGCCAAGTGTTTAAGGTGTTGGTCTAGTGATCTGAAGGTCGCTAGTTCGAGCCTCAGCTGAGGCAGTGTGTTCTGTCCTTGAGCAAGGCACCTAGCCACACATTGCTCTGCGACGACACCGGTGCCAAGCTGTATCGGCCCTAGTGCCCTTCCCTTGGACAACATCGGTGGCATGGAGAGGGGAGGCGTGCAGCATGGGCAACTGCCAGTCTTCCATAAAAAACCCTGCCCAGGCCTACAGCCTGGAAACCTTCCGAGGCGCAAATCCGTGGTCTCATGAGACTAACGGATGCCTATTAAAGCAGTGAGATAAACTTCACTTTGAGCTATGAGAAGAGAATTCATTGGTAGGAATAGAAATACAGAAATCATTAAAACATTGAATAAAATATAAATATTTTCAAATGGCCTGTGGAAGATT
This sequence comes from Mobula hypostoma, assembly GCF_963921235.1. NCBI lineage: Eukaryota > Metazoa > Chordata > Chondrichthyes > Myliobatiformes > Myliobatidae > Mobula > Mobula hypostoma. Next base: position 146,565,792 of record NC_086098.1, read on the forward strand.
TATGCAGCATCATCTTCCTCAACGTCTCTCTATTTCCCTCATCCACATAAATCTCAAAGACACTCTGTTGAAGTTCCTAGAGTTCACCCAAATTATGCAAATTAGGCTTCTCCCAGGAAGTAGAAGGTTATTATGGATGTCCCACCCATTTATACTACCACTAGTTAAGATTGTTTAATGTCCTTTCCTATACAGTAAAGGATAACAAAATAATTGTTGCTCCAGATCCAATGCAGCCCAAGAAACCCACAATAAAATAAAGAAGGAATAATAAAAACACAATAAATATAAATGCATAGGACAGTTTATATACATAGATTGATTGTATGTCCTTAAAGTGAGGCTAGGCCGTACGTAAGGTGACTGGTGTGAAATAATAAAGTGGTGGAGGAGGTGTTGATCAGCTTCCACTGGGTTCCACAACGGTGTAATTTGACAGCACCAGCTCGTTGGGCTGGGGTGGGGGGGTGGCTGCTACCACACTGTATCTCTAAATAAAATATTCCACCTTTCAAAAAGAGTTGAGAAGGAAATCCTTATACAATCTGAAACAAATACTTTGATAACCTATACAAATTCTTCATTACACCAAATGATGACAATTCCTCTTGTGTTGGAAGCTGCGAACAGTCTGATGCCAGGCACTTGTTTGGTTCTGGGACTTAGCAGACAGAAAAGGAAGAAAGTAAAATGATAGGGAATAAGTCTCCATTCTCTGAGAGGTATCAATTTTGAACTAAGGTGGAACTTTATACTATTCTCTTCTTTTGTGTCTGTTCAATGTAGCCATGTGCTCCCCAGTGATTAATATATTTCAAAGTCTGAAAACTATTCCTGGCAAAATGATTCCATTAGATTAGCTTCAATAAACACAAGAGATTCTGCAGACGCTGAAAATCTAGAGCAACACATACAAAATGATCGAGCGACTCAGCAGGTCAGGCAGCATCTATGGAAATGAATAAATAATCTTCTCCTTACCTGCCCATCACCTCCCACTGATGCCCCTCGTCTATCCCCTTATATTAGCTTTATCTGTCTCATGTACATCAAAATATCGAACCGTACGGTGAAATGTGATACTTGCGTTAACAACCAACACGGTCTGAGGAAGTGTTGGAGTTTGCCCGCAAGTGTCGGCACATTTCCTGCGCCAACATTGCGTGCCCACAACTGACAAAACTTAACCCATACGTCTTTAGAATGTGGGAGAAAACTGGAGCAACAGAAGGAAGCTACGTGGAAAACTCCTCACTGACAGCACTGGGAGTTGAACTCCTGTCGCTGGTGGTGTAAGGAGCCACCCCATATTCCAAGGTACCCATTAGTCCTGATTTATTTTCACACATGAAATGACGATATATAGGAAATATAGTTTCCTTCAAAACACTCCACTTGTCATAGACAAACATAATGTTCTCACCAAATAACTTTGTTTCTCTAATGACTTCATTTTTTTCTGCTGTTATTGTGATCTTTAAATCATACCCCCCTCCATCGTGTAAATTATTCCCATTGTCCTCTTTGTGTTAAATTCTCTACATTGTGAACTGGTAGGGCAAGTGTAGCAGTTCTGAAGCACTGTCTATAAAGATCCTAACCATCATGCAGCCAAGAAAGCTCAGGTATGCCTCGACTTTCTGAGGAGGCTGAAGAAAGCTGGACTATGCACATCTATGCTCACTTCATTCTATAGATGCGCAACAGGGAGCGTCCTAACATGCTGCACCACTGCATGGTACAGAAACTACACTGCAGCAGACAGGAAGGATCCACAACGGGCAGTCAAAACTGTCCAATGCATCACTGGCACCAGCCTACCTACCATCGAGGACATATGTACAGAAGCATGCTGGGAAAAGGCCAGTAACATCATGAAGGATCCCACCCACCCTGTTTGTCCCTCTCTCAAGAGGAAAGAGGCTATGTAGCATCCACGCCAGGACCACCAGACTCAAAAACAATTACTTTCCCCAAGCAGTAAGGCTGATCAATGCCTCCACCCACTGACCCACCCCTCCACTCTCCCAACCACCACTACTTTATCATTTCCTGTCAGTCGCCTTATGTACCGACACTCCGGTGCCTCGTTGCAATTTATGGCCATACAATCAATCTAGATATATAAACTACTTTATGTACTTATATTTATTGTTTTTTATTATTTTATTCTTTATATTATTGCGATTTTTTTTGTGCTGCATTGGATCTGGAATAGCAATTATTTTGTTCTCCTTTACACTGTGTACTGGAAATGACATTAACCTATCTTGAATCTTGAGTTTTGAATGCGACCTAGGAACCTGAATGTCTTCGGACTGTGGGAGGAAACCAGAGCACCCAGAGGAAACATAATCATGGGGAGAACATACGACCTCATTAAAGACAGTATTGAACCTGCATTGCTGGTGCAGTTCACTAATCACTGAGCTGCAGTGCTGTCCGCTATGTGTATAGGTTTTTGAGAGGGATCAGGCAAGGTTGTGATGTTTTCAATAAATGTTAATAAAATGTTCTTCCGGACTTCCCTGCAACTTAATACATTTTGACATTTTGCTTTCTAGTTTGGTTTGCAATCTTACTGAAATTACTGAAATTTCAGATGACCAAGGTCCATGGTTTCAGATTGTTGTACCAACCTGTGTGAAAATTTGTATTAATCATTTTCATCTCTTGGCAGCATCATGGCTTTTTTTGTCGAATAAAGTTACACAAGATGATTTAATGGACAGCACAAACTGTGTCTTGTAAAATTAAAATTCAGAAAGAATTGACAAGGAAATCAAGGAGTTCAAATCTTTTGATTTGCCAGCGACCAATAATACAAAATACCTGCTATATATACTCTCTTAAAGTTTTATATAAATGTTTTATTGTATTTCTGGTACATGAGAGCTAATGCAGATTTTAATACAACTTTAAAAAAAACTTGATTTGATGCGAAGCAAACTATGCCTGATTTTAGTTAAATTTTGTCACAGTTTAAACGTATATTTTGGGTGATAAAAAATAGTAGCGGTGAAAAATGATCTGAAGCTGTTTAGTCAGCAACACGATGCTAACAACAAAAACCATGCATGTGAATGTTGAAAGCATCATGGGCCGAAAGAAAGCATGCTTGGCTCCCTACCAAGAAATGTTATTCTGGGATTGTCCTCTTAATGGCATCTCTCGAGGTTATTGGCTTCAAATTCTCTCTATTGTGAGAGGTCACTCTGGCGGCACTGACCAAGTAGAAAAAATTCCTCCAGCACAGACAATGCCAGAAGTCATCCTTTAAATGTCCCCTCTTCCATGTCCTGCTATTTATTTCAAGGCTCCCCACAAAGATGTCACTGTTTGACCAGTTCCCTTCAAAACAGCTTAATTGGTTGAAAGGGAAGCTATGTCTGAGCATGTTTGTGTGAAAAAACAAAAAGCTTTCTCCTTTCAGAAAGCTCATGCACTATCTTGTCGGAAACCTTGAGTTCTGAAGAGAAGCACGTAAATGAAACAACATTCCATTCATACGCAGGCAAGTCCCTGACAACAATTTTAGAGGCTCTTTTCTCTCATCTACCTTTTTATAGCAGGGTTCCTACTGGTTTTCAGCCATACTAGAGTTAACGTCGGAATCTTGAAAAAAAAACACGTTGTAAACCAATTGCTGGTCCATCTTGTAAAATATCAACACCCGGGAGAATTCTCACAGAACTTTGAAAGTTTTGAAATTAACAAAAATTAGTGCACTGAAAGCTTGGAACACGGTTTAATGATCAGAACTTTCTTTAAGTTGCAGTAAAGTTATGAGTAAGCCTGGCTTTTGTTGCCCTGTGTGCTGATGAGGTTTCTATTTAAATGAAATCTGGGGTTCTGTACAGCAGGGAATGAAATGGGACCATACTTGATTCATGTATTTCCTGTAGCAGGTGCATATTAGTCCTTAATGACTGTTTTATGTGATAAGTGCAACAGTCATGCAACAGCACTAACAGTCCACGATTGTGAGTGAAAACAAAAGCAAACAGCCAGAGGCACAGCACTGCAGTGCTTTCCAGGTGCACTCTGCAACAGTCTTCACACTCGCTGGAGCTGACGGTTAAATTGACTAAATCAGCCACTTTGGAAGATGTACAGGAGCCTCGCCTGATCTTTCTCCCAAAGGTTGGAGCAGAAAGTGCACTTTGGAAAATGGCAACAGCTTCATTCAGTGAGTGTGAATTTTGTACAACTCAAAAGCAACATTGTCTGAAGAGTGGCTCACTTTCTTTCTTCTCTGCCCATGCCATTGTGTGCGTGTCAAAGGAGCATCTCTGCCATCGATCAGTTTGATGACATCGTCTAGGACTTCCCACATTGACAAGATAAACGACAGCGCTCCCCCCAGACAGGTACGTCACTGTGGAGAGGGCAGCACTGCAGATCGGCGGCCCGAAGATCACAGAAAATGTTTGTCCCACAGACAACACACAGGCATGGCCATCACCTTTGACATGAAGTGCTGAATAGGAGTTTGTTTTCTAATTTCCATGGTTCATTTTTAATCCAAGAAGGGTAAATACCAGTAAACACTCCGCAGTGACTTGAAAGGAATAAAGTGCAAAAAGAGTCCCATTAGAAGCACTTCAAGAGTGCTCATACCGGAATCAATCTTCAGATCCACTTGAACTGATGGCAGGAAAAGTGGTTGGAAATGAGCTTAGATTACAAAGAGGTGAAGAGTTTAAGAATCAGGGGTTCAGAGACAACACGCTTTATGCTCTCATGATTGAGATGTTTGTTGAGCTGAAGATTGCCACTCTTTCTGTTGCTATAAGATGATCCAATTTTTAAAAGATGCAGCACTGGTAAATAAAGTGGGTAAATTGGTAAGTTGGTTTATTATTATCAGTCGTACAAAGGTACAGTGAAAAGCTTCTCTTGCATATAGTCCACACGATCAATCCATTACGCCAAGCATTGAGGTAGAACAATAACAGAATGCAGAATAAAGTGTTACAGTTACAGAGGAAGTGCAGTGCAGGTAGACATTAAGGTCCAGAGCCATAACAAGGTAGAGTGTGAGGTCAAGGGTCCATCTTATTGTCCTAGGGAATCAATCACTATCTTATAACAGTGGGGTAGAATCTGTCCTTTCACCTGGTGGTACGGGCTGTTGAACCTTCTGCCCGATGGGAAGGTGGGGGGTGGGAGGTGGGGAAGAACACCTGGGGTGGGTGATACTATCACAGAGTGATAGACAACTACAACACAGAAATAATGGAGGCGAGGTAAAGTTGAAATGAGCCTAGAGAAGGTGGAGTCGAGGCAGAGGCAGGCAAACGCATGCATAGCAGAATCAAGGTGAAGTTGAAGCAGGGTAGAGGTGAGTGAAGACAGGGCAAAGTCAAGGCCTGCAAAGGCGATGAAAGACCTGGGGTTTGATCGATCTAAGTACCAGGACCATTTGGAAAGGTCAGATATGGGCCAAAACGTGGCAGTGAGGTCCAGGCCCAGAGCGTATTCAATCTACAGGGCCAAGGACCTGCAGCAAGGAATGACCTGATGTTTGGATGATTTAAAGGCTGTGCCAGATTGAAAAGGCAGGGCGTCGGGACCAGAGGCGAGGGTTGGGCCAGTCCTGCTCGCTACTCTGCGACGTTCACTCAGCTCTGCACTGAACTGAGACCGTGGCCTGCTTCGGCTTCGTGTCTGCAGACTCACATTCATTCTGGGTGCTGTTTGCTTGCTTTGCTGGTTTGAGCGATTTGTTTTTTATTTCTCTCTGTGCATTGAGTGTTTGACGGTCTTTTTTTTAATGGGTTCTTTTGGGTTTCTTTGTTTTGTGGCTGCCCTTGAGGAGACAAATCTCAAAGATATATAATGACAGATACTTGGATAATAAATAGACTTTGAATGCCCAAATAGGCCCTTTAGCCATCTAGTCTATGTCGAACGGGTTTCTGCCCATCTGACTGCACTCTGACCTTACCTATCCATACCTTTCTCGTCATGAACTTGTCTTAAGTGTTCCAGTTGAACCCTTATCTACTACTTGTGGGTGGAGTCCTTGATCATTCTGGCTGCTTTACTGAGGCAGCAAGAAGTATGGACAGAGTCCACGGAGGGGAGGCTGGTTTCCACGATACGCTGAGCTGTGTCCACAGCACTCTGCAGCGCTTTGGGATCATGGGCTAGGTCAAAGCGGAGTAGAGGTGAGTGAAGGCGAGCCAAAGTCAAGGCCCACCCACCAAAACCGAGGGCGAGGAAAGACCTGAGCTTTGATCGATCTCAGTGCCAGGCCTTTTTGGCAATGATGCATCCAGATGGGATGATCTCTGTGAGTCATCAATAAAAAGTCAACAGAGTCAAATGTTCCCAATTACTTTAACCTCCCGAGGAAGTAGAGGCATTAGTGAAGCTTCTTGACTGAGGCGTTTACATGGTTGGGCCAGGTCACGCTATTGGTGATGTTCGCTCCTGGGAACTTGATTCTCTCAACCCTCTCAACCTCAGCACCTTTGATGTAGACAGGAGCATATGCACTGACCCCTTTTCTGAAGTCAATGCTCAACTGGTTTGTTTCGTTGGCACTGAGGGAAAGGCTGCTGTCGTGACACCAGGTCACTAAGCTCTCTATCTCCTTCCTGGACCCCAACTCAGCATTACTGGAGATACGGCCCACTACAGTGGTATCATCTGCAAAGCTGGGGATGGAGTCAGAGCAGATTCTGGCCATGGACTTGTGAATGTACAGGGAGTAGAGTAGGGTGCTGAGGACACAAGCTTGTGGGGTGCCAGAGTTGAGAATAATCAGTAAATATTTGTTTTGCTTTGCAAATTCAAAACATAATATGTTGAATTATATAAAATGCTTCAATTTTCCAGTTCTCTAGTTAGTGATCTATGCAAAAAATTAGCTCATCACCTCAGCAAAATGTATTTTATATCTCCACTATTCTTTTAAAATATTTACATTCAAAGTTCAAAATAAATTTATTATCAAGGTACATATACGGGTGGCACAACCTGGGTTCAATTCCCACCTCTGCCTGTAAGGAGCTTGGACACTCTCCCCGTGGCCATGTGGTTTCCTCCGGGTGCTCCAGTTTCCTCCCACGATCCAAAGACGTACCAGTTGGTCGGTTAGTCGGTCATTGTAAGTTGTCCTGTGATTATGGTAGGGTTAAATCATGGGCCGCTAGCTGGCATGGCTTGAAGGGCTGGAAGGCCTATTCCATGCTGTATCTGAATAAGTAAATAAACGTCACCATATACAACCCTGAGATTCATTTTTTTGTGGCCATTCACAGTAAATACAGAGAAACATAACAGAATCAATGGAAAAAATTGTCTTTGAGATGGACAATCAACATCAGGGGTGTGTTAAATGAATGAGCTTTCACTCAGAATGGCGATCGAGGTTTTAAAGGCAGAGCTTTGTGTCAGTTCCTCTGAGTTGAGGAGCAACCAATCAGCAAGAGGGATTCATCAGAAAGGGCCAATAGAAATAGCACAGGTGCAGGTGGAGTGGCCATCCTTTGGAGTGTGTCAGTGCTTAAAGTGGATTTGACTCATCAGGTTTTGGTGAGTTAAAGTACCTTGTAAACTACTCCCTTTCTATTCTTATTTGCTCATTCCTCATCTGTTACAGAATAGTGGTTTAGTGAGAAAGTCTCCAGGGGCAGCGTTTTGAACTGTGGGAAGTCTGGTAGACCTCCAGTCTCCCGGTTAAACACATCTGCACCAGGTGCACCGAGTTGCAACCCCTCAGAGAATGTATTAATGAATTGGAGTTGCAGCTCGATGACCTTCCATTCGTACGGGAGAATGAGGAGCTGATAGATTGGAGATACAGGGAGGTAGTTACCCCTAGGTTGCAGGAGACAGGTAACTGGGTGACTGTCAGGAGAAGGAGGGGAAATGCACAGCCAGTGCAGAGTACACCTGTGGCTGACCCCTCAATAATAAGCATACAACTTTAGATAGTATTGAGGGAGACGACCTACCGGGGGAGCCACAGTGACTGGACTGTGGCACTTTCTGGTGCTGTGGCTCAAAAGAGCAGAGAGGTGAAGAGGACTGCAGCATTGACAGGCGATTCCTTAGTCAGAGGAACAGAGGTGAGGTTCTGTGTGCGCATTAGAGACATCCGAATGGTATGTTGCCTCCCTGGTGCCAAGATAGGGTCCATAGCATTCTCAAGGACGAGAGTGAGCAGCCAGACGTCTTGGTGCACATAGGTAGAATGGTGAGGAGGTCCTGAAGATAGATTTTAGGGAGCTAGGTAGTAAGCTGAGAAACAGGACTTCCAGGGTAGTCTTCTTCGGATTGCTGCCTGTGTCACATGCCAATGAAAGAAAGTGTAGGATGATTTGGCAGGTGGATGCATGGCTGAGGAACTGGAGCAGTGGGGAAAGGATTATTGATCATTGGGATCTCTTCTGAGGAAGGTACGACCAGCACAAAAGGGATGGGTTGCACCTGAACCCGAGGAGGTCCAATATCCTTCCAAGCAGGTTGACTAGAGTAGTTCAGGAGGGTTTCAACTAATTTGGCGGGTGGATGGGTACGGAGTTATAGCACTGAGGATGAGGTAGTTGGTTTACAAACAGAGGCAATGTGTAGTGAGGAAAGGCTGGTGATGGGGCAAAATCGCAGTCAACAGGATGAGTTGCAATGTAAGAGGGAGACAAAATTGAAAAGGGTTAAAGCAGGACTGCAAGTGTTATAATTGAATGCGCACGGTATACGGAATAATGAAGAGTATACTGACCAATAAAAAATAAAATAAAATAAAATAAAACCAGTACTAAACTAGGCATGACAACCTGCCTCAGAATACTGAAATGTTACGTTTGTCCAGTTATGTTATATGGCTTAGAATGTTGGACAATATCTAGTAACATGAGGAAACGAATTGTAGCAGCAGAGATGTGGTTTTTGAGGAGGATGCAAAGAATATCATGGACAAAACGAACATCTAACGAGGATGTCATGAACAGAGCAAACACAAAAAGAGAAATAATGTATGAGAGCATGAAAAGGCAACGTAACTTCATTGGACATGTGATTAGGAAAGAGGAGTTAGAATGCACGGTAATTATGGGAAAGATTGAAGGGAAGAAAGCAAGAGGAAGACAAAGACAAATGATGATGGAGACAGCAGCCAGACAATTGGAAATGAATACTAATGAATTGATCCACTTGACCCGAAACAGGAGTGTGTGGGCCATGGCAGTCAAAGCTCAAACTGGGCATGGCACCTGATGATGATGATATGGAATAAGGTAAATGAACTTGTAGCAGGTCACAGATTGGCATGTATAATGTTGTGGGCGTCACTGAATCATGGCCGAAAGAAGATTATAGCTGGGAACTTAATGTCCAAGGACACACATTCTATCAAAAGGACAGGAAGGAAGGCAGAGGGGGTGGCGTTGCTCTGTTGGTATAAAAATGAAATCAAATCATTAGAAAGAGGTGAAATAGGGTTGGAAGGTGTTGAATAATTGTAGATAGAGCTGAGGAACTGCAAGGGTGAAAATATCCTGATGGGAGTTGTATATGGACCCCTCCCCCCTGCAAAATACCCCTATTGTAATTTGGTCTAGAAATTATAACGGGAGATAGAAAATGCATGCCAAAAGGGCAATGTTACAATAGTTGTGGGGGATTTCAACATGCAAGTAGATTGGGACAATCAGGTTGGTGCTGGATTCCAGGAGGGGAAATTTTTAGTGTGCCTACGAGATGGCTTTTTAGAGCAGCTTGTGGTTGAGTCCATGTAGGGGGATCATCTGTTCTTGACTGGGTGTTGTGCAATGAACCAGAATTGATTAGAGAGCTTAAGGTAGAAGAACCCTTAGGGGCAAGTGATCACAATATGATCAAATTCACTCTGAATTTTGAGAAGGCGAAGCTAAAGGTGGATGTATCAGTATTACAGTGGAACAAAGGGAATTACAGAGGCATGAGAGAGGAGTTAGCAAGAATTGATTGGAAAAAAGCACTGGCAGAGATGACGGCAGAGCAACAACGGCTAGAATTTCTGGAAACAATTTGGAAGACATACCTAAAGGTAAGATGACACAATCGTGACTAACAAGAGAAGTTAAAGCCAACATAAAAGCCAAAGAGAGGGCATATACCAACAGAAAGCAACTAAAAAGGTAATTAAGAAGGTAAAGATAAATTTAAAAAGTAAGCCAGCCAATAATATTAAAGAGGATACCAAAAGTTTCCTCCAATACATAAAGTATAAAAGAGAGGCAAGAGTGGATATTGGAATGCAGGAACACAATGCAGGAGATGTAGTAATGGGAGACATGGAAATAACAGATGAACTGAATAAGTATTTTGCATTAGTCTTCACTGTGGAAGACACTAGCAGTATGGTGGAAGTTCCAGGTGTCTGGGGTCATGAACTGTGTGAAGTTACTATTAATAGGGGGGAGATTCTTGGGGAAACTGAAAGATCTGAAGGCATAGTAGTTAAGTCACCTGGATCAGATGTTGCACACCCCAGGGCTCTGAAAGAGGTAGCTGGAGAGATTGTGGAAGCATTAGTAATGATCTTTCAAGATTCACTGGATTCTAGAATGGTTCTGGAAGACTGGAAAATTGCAAATGTCACTCCACTCTTCAAGAAGGGAGAGAGGCAAGAAATGAAATTATAGGCCAGTTAGTCTGATGCCAGTGATTGGGAAGATGTTGGTGTCGATTGTTAAGGATGGGGTCCCGGTGTACTTGGAATCACGTGATAAAATAGGCCGTAGTCAGCATGGCTTCCTCAAAGGAAAATCTTGCACGACAGATCTGTTGGAATTCTTTGAAGAAATAACAAGCAGGATAAACAAAGGAGAATTGGTTGATGTTGTGTACTTGGTTTTTCAGAAGGCCCTTGATAAGGTACCACACATGAGACTGCTTAACAAGCTATGAGCCCATGGTATTACAGGAAAGATTCTAGCATGGATAAAGCAGCGGCTGATTGGCAGGAGGCAAAGAGTGGGAATAAAGGGAATCTTTTCTGGTTGGCTGCCAGTGACTAGTGGTGTTCCACAGGGGTCTGTGTTGCTATTGATCTTTTTTTTACATTATATGTCAATGATTTGGATAATGGAGTTAGTGGCTTTGTAACAAAGTTTGCAGATGATATAAAGAGAGGTGGAGGGGCAGGTCATTTTGAGGAAGTAGAGAGGCTACAGAAGGACTTAGATGAGGAAATTGGGCAAAGAAGTGGTAGATGGAATACAGTGTTGGGAAGTGTGTGGTCATGCACTTTGGTAGAAGAAATTAAAGAGTTGTTTTTTTCTAAATGGAGAGAAAATACAAAAAATTGATGCGCAAAAAGTCTTGGGAGTCCTTGTGCAGGATTCCCTAAAGGTTAATTGGCAGGTTGAGTCTGTGGTGAGAAAGGCATATGCAATGTTAGTATTCATCTTAAGAGGACGAGAATATAAAAGCAGAATGTAATGTTGAGACATTGTAAAGCACTAGCAAGGCCTCACTTGGAGTATTGTGAGCAGTTTTATGCCCCTTATCTTAGAAAGGATTTGCTAAAACCAGAGGGGAATCAAAGGAGGTTCATGAAAATGATTCCGGGATTGAGTGGCTTGTCATATGAAGTGTTTGATGGCTCTGGGCCTGTATTCACTAGAATTCAGAAGAATGAGGAGTGACCTAATTGATACCTATCGAATGGTGAAAGACCTTGATAAAGTAGATGAGAAGATAACATTTCCTATGGGGGAAGAGTCTAAGACTAGAGGACACAGCCTCAGAATAGAACGGTGTCATTTTAGAATGGAGCTGAGGAGGAATTCTTTAGTCAGAGAGTGGTGAATCTGTGAATTTTTTGCCACAGGCAGCTGTGGAGGCCATCTCCTTGTGTATATTTAAGGCAGAGGTCAATAGATTCTTGACTGGCCAGGGCATGAAGATAGGAGAAGGCAGGAGATTGAGACTGAGAGGAAAAGCGGATCGGCCATGTTGAAATGGTTGAGCAGACTCGATAGGCAAAATGGCCTAATTCTGCTCCCGATATCTTATGGTCTAAAAGACCACTCACAACAAAGACAGAATGCAGAAATACCACAAAAAAACCAAAATAATAATAATAAATAAATAAGCAAGAAGTATCAAGAACATGAAACATAGATTCCTTGAAAGTGAGTCTATAGGTTAAGGAATCAGTTCAGAGTTGCAGTCCATTTTATATTTTTATGTGCAAGTGTGGATGTGTCATGTCTGATAACTGTACAATTAGTTCAAGAAACACCTTATTTTGATGGATTGATTGAAATGAAAGTTATGCCGGGGAAAAAAATGACAATTTATATGGTTAAAACCCTTTTATTGTAATGTAAAGGCTGCACAATTGAATGCTGCAGTATTTTCTAAACTGATTGCACATAAATGTAAATCTGAAGGTTAAAATGAGCTCCATAACAGTATATGATAATAAAATGTTATGACACTAATTTGGCATCTTGCGTTACTCCTGTTACAGAAATTGGAATGCGTGAAGTAACTCAGACACAAATCTTCAAATTTATCATCTTTTATCAGCATTTCTCTTGAGGATAATGTGTTGACTCATAAAGGAATAGTTCTCTGTATAGAGCAGAGTTAAGTCTCAGATAAAGAAGACTGTGGAGAAGAAGATTACAAAAATTATGAAGATTAACTTTATTTGTCACATGTACGTCAAAACGGTTAAGTGCGCCATTTGTTTCTATGACCAACACAGTCCAAGGGTTGTGCTCGGAGGGGGGGGGGCGTGTGGGGGGAGGGATAGTTGTGCCATTCTTCTGTTGCAAAATTAACCTGCCCACAGCTTACTACCCCTAAACTGTGTGCCTTTGTAATGAGGGAGGAAACCACAGCACTCGGAAGAAATCCACGCAGTCACGGGAGAACGTGCAAACTCCTTAGAGACAGAGGCAGGAGTTGAACTTGAATTGCCGGCACTGTAAAGTTTTCACTAACTGCTATGCTACTGTGCCATCCCGCAAGTAATCAGTGAGGATTGTGATAGGGAAGCACATCTGGTGGTGTGGGACTCCAGGTTTCTGTACCTCCTGCCTGATGGCATGTCCCCGATGGTGGACATTGTCTCCTTGAGACGGTGCCTCCTGTAGATACAACCGATGGTGAGGAGGGACTTGCCCATGATAAATTGAGCAGAGTCCACTCTACTCTCTGCAGCTTCTCACAGGTGATCATGCTGGACATTGGCAGTGGCAGTCCAATCAAAATTGGTGTGCACCTAAGTTATAACTGCAGGAAATTCCCCCAGTCCATGAGAAAGGGCTTCCTTGAAATTTATCAATTATAAGCTCTGCTAACTGGTGATAAGCCACTTTCTGGAACCAATTCAGTCCTTCTGGTGCAGGTAATCCAATATTTCCATTGAGGATGGAGTTCCAGAACTTCATCTAGCAATCACCATAAGACATAAGACATAGGATCAGAATTAGGCCATTTGGCCCATGAAGCCTGCTCTGCCATTCCTGACTGATATATTATCCCTGTCAATCCCATTCTCCTGCTTTCTCCCCTTAGCCTTTGACACCCTGACTAATCAAGAATCCATCAACCTCCTCTTTAAGTACACCCAATGACTTGACCTCCACAACCAATGCTGAAAGACATGGAATTTGTCCCCGAATCAAGCTGGTTATGGGAGCTGGAAATAGACCTGCAGATGGTGGTTTTCCCCTACACCTGTTCCCCCTTGCCCACCTTTGTGCCAGGGCTCATAGGTTTGATATGTGCTGTCTGAGTTGAATGCCCAATATAGTACAGTCTTTCACTGATACTATTATTGTTATTATCCTATTATGGATTTATCATATGCCCGCAAGAAAATGGTAACATATACTGTATCTACAGTACTTTGATAATAAACTTATTTTGAACTTTGTGTTACCTGGTGAAGTAGGTGCACAGACTGCAGCCACTGTGAACACACAGTGGAGGAAATGAATGCTCAGAATTTCATTTTGTTATCAAAGTACTGTGTTCGTCCATTGTCGACGTCGATGAGGACCTCGACACCACTGAGGTGTCGAGACTAGCGCGTGATTTAGATTTAAGTGAGGCGGAGTTGTGCAGCGTCAGCCTCACTCTGTTTTCCCAATTCCCATCTGGATCCAGTGGCAAGACAGAGTCGAGATGGCTGGAGATGGGACTAGGCGCAGTGGATGACCAGGATGTCTTCTGTGTCTTGTCCTGCTCTACATGTTCCACGACGCTTGCAGAGACCGCCTTCTTGACCGTTGGACCTTCCATTGGTCTCATTTGCTCAATCCGCCAGAGTCTGTCTTCACATGCCGGGATAGACAACTCCCTATCTCACCGAGGATTTAAGACCCATCGACTACTCTCACCTGGTTTAGCCGGCTTGATCGAAGTTGTTGCCTGGGGTGTGGCCGCTGTCACATACAAACAGCTACAGGGAGCCACAGGTGAGAGCTGAGCGCCAGGTGGGGACCAGAGGTGGACAAACTGCCCTGAAAAGGACACGACATGTTCCCCCACCAGAGATGCTACCCCCCCGACGCCCCATACACCCCTATCAAAGTACTATATGTATGTAGAATACAACTCTGAGATTTGTCTTCTCTAGATAGCCTGAAATACAGAAAGCCATAGAAATAGTTGAAGGAAAGAAATCCTCCTGGGAGTGGGGAGAAGATGGCGGCGCGATGACAGCGTGTGCGGCCACTTTGATGATGAATATCTGTTATCTGTCAAGTAGGGGACCGTGCACAATCCTGATTTGATGGAGACAGATGTGAGAGCACAGCAGAACATCTGGAAAACTTCTGAAATGCCTGCTTTGCTACCGCTGCTACTGTGTGGTAACCAGAATCTCCAGAGCTGAACGCCCCAAAATCCTCGGCTTTGGGTGTTTCAGCGGCCGGGGAGAGGTCGAAGGCGCTCGGCAGAGGATGGCGCTCGGGAGGCTGTATCGGAGAGGCTGCTCGGAAGCTCGGAAGCTCGGAGTTTTCGGACAGATGGACTCAGGGTCAGCTGGGGTCAGCTGCTTCCAAAGTATCGGCAAGTTGACAGTGCCTGGAGGTTTATGGCAGGGAGTTTCTCCTTTTTGCCGCCTGCTATCGGGGACTCGGGAGTCGATCGACTTGGGACTTTGAGACTTCTTTTTACTGTGCCTATGGTCTGTTCTTTATCAAATTATGGTATTGCTTTGCACTGCTGTAACTATATGTTATAGTTATGTGGTTCTGTCAGTGTTAGTCTTTGGTCTATCTTGTTTTCTGTGATATCACTCCGGAGAAACATTGTATCATTTCTTAATGCATGTATGCATTTCTAAATGATGATAAAAGAGGACCGAGTGTTCTCATAATCTAATTTCCACACCCACTCCCGCACGAAGAGCAAAAGAAACAAAACTCGTGAACCCCAAACCACCCCCCATCCATCCCATGCACAAAGACTAACAGATCACCCAAATGGAGAAACTACAAGAACATTAAACCCCAAACCCCGCCTGACAATCGGCAACATAAAAGAATGGGTGAGAATACAAAAAAAAACAGACAACTGAAAGAGGCCAATATGAACTACAACCAAACTAACTACAGTTAGTTTGAGCTACAGCCCAATCCATAAATTCCAGAATTATGGTAACATCTCCAAGAGAATCAACTCGAGCCAGCGGGAAGTGACTTGAACCAGCGGCAGCGACTCAAACACAGTGGCCTTTCTGCGAACTGCTTGGTCTCCTCCACATTAGCCTCGAAGTTTTAACGTTAGATTGTAGATAGATAGATAAGTAGTTTATTGATCCCAAAGGAAATTACAGTGTCACAGTAGCTTTACAAGTGCACAGATATATTAATATTAGACGAGAAGTAGAAAGAATAAAAAGTAAGTTACCACAAGCAGCCTAACAGGAGCTGGGTCATCACTTGCCCGGCTATAGGTTGACTGATTATAGAGCCGAATGACCAGGGTACGAATGACATCATATAACGCTCCTTGGGGCAGCGCAGTTGTCCATTCTAGTGGGGTGCCTCTGAAAGGTGCTGAACGTCATGAGCCATTTTAGCTGTACTCATGTAGAGAGTCTATTTTAATGATGGTAGAAAATCTCTGGGGTGTCAACAGGTGAGAGAGTTGCCATGGGACATCCCGCATCCAGCTTGCGTTTACTACCACATTGTTTATATGGCTGGGCCAGCTGAGTGTGTGGTCAGTGGACCACAAGACACTGATGGTGGGGAACTCGATAGTGATCATATGAGGAGTAGATGGTTCAATACCTCTTTGCTTTAGATGGTGATCGCCTGGCAATCATTAGTGAAACATTTACTTGCCATTTTTCTTTTATTTATTTATTAATTTACGGAATGTGGGCATTGCCAGCTAAGCCAGCATTTATTGCCCATCCCTAGTTGCCCTTGAGAAGGTGGTGATGAGCTGCCTTCTTAAACCACGGCAGTCCCTGAGGTGTAGTTTCACCATGGTGCTGTTAGGGAGGGAATTCCATGATTTTGACCCAGCGATATGTTTCCAAGTCAGGATGGTGAGTGAATTGGAGGGGGATTTCCAAGTGGTCATGTTCCCAGGTACCCGCTGTTCTTGGCCTTCTAGGTGGCAGTGGTCGTGGGTCTGGAAGGTGCTGCCTTAGGAACTTTGGTGTGTTGTTGCAGTGCATCTTGTAGATAGTACACACTGCTGCAACTGTTCATCGATGGTGGAGGGGTTGGTTGCTTGTGGAAGGGGAACCAATCAAGTGGGCTGCCTTGTACTGGATGGTGTCATGGTTCTTGAGTGTTGATGGAGCTGCACTCATCCAGGTGAGTGGTGAATATTCCATTACACTCCTGACCTGAGCCTTGTAGATGGTGGACAGGCTTTGGGGAGTCAGGAGGTGAGTTGCACGCCGCAAGACTCCTAGCCTTTGACCTGCTCTGTTAGCCACAGCGTTTATATGGCTAGAACGGTTTAGTTTCCTGTCAATGGTAACCCCCCAGGATGTTGATAGTAGGGGATTCAGTGATGGTGATGCCACTGAATGTCAAGGGACGATGGTTAGAGCCTCTTTTGTCGGAGATGGTCATTACCTGGCACTTGCCTGGCTCGAATGTTACTTGCCACTTGTCAGCCCGAGCCTGGATATTGTTCAGGTCCTGCATTTGAGGTTGAACTCCTTCACTATCTGAGGAGTCAAGCATGGTGCAGACCATTGTGTAGTCATCTCATCGCTGAATGTGCCTTGGTCTTGCTGAGTGTGAGTATGGGCAATGTTATTTGCTGTAAACGCGTGTGTAGAACTGAATACTGTGTGAACAGGCAGCATGTTAGCATCATACATCAAAGTTGCTGGTGAACGCAGCAGGCCAAGCAGCATCTATAGGAAGAGGTGCAGTCGACGTTTCAGGCAGAGACCCTTCGTCAGGACTAACTGAAGGAAGAGTGAGTAAGGGATTTGAAAGCTGGAGGGGGAGGGGGAGATGCAAAATGATAGGAGAAGACAGGAGGGGGAGGGATAGAGCCGAGAGCTGGACAGGTGATAGGCAAAAGGGGATACGAGAGGATCATGGGACAGGAGGTCTGGGAAGAAAGACGGGGGGGGGTGACCCAGAGGATGGGCAAGAGGTATATTCAGAGGGACAGAGGGAGAAAAAGGAGAGTGAGAGAAAGAATGTGTGCATAAAAATAAGTAACAGATGGGGTACGAGGGGGAGGTGGGGCCTTAGCGGAAGTTAGAGAAGTCAATGTTCATGCCATCAGGTTGGAGGCTACCCAGACAGAATATAAGGTGTTGTTCCTCCAACCTGAGTGTGGCTTCATCTTTACAGTAGAGGAGGCCATGGATAGACATGTCAGAATGGGAATGGGATGTGGAATTAAAATGTGTGGCCACTGGGAGATCCTGCTTTCTCTGGCGGACAGAGCGTAGATGTTCAGCAAAGCGGTCTCCCAGTCTGCGTCGGGTCTCACCAATATATAAAAGGCCACATCGGGAGCACTGGACGCAGTATATCACCCCAGTTGACTCACAGGTGAAGTGATGCCTCACCTGGAAGGACTGTTTGGGGCCCTGAATGGTGGTAAGGGAGGAAGTGTAAGGGCATGTGTAGCACTTGTTCCGCTTACACGGATAAGTGCCAGGAGGGAGATCAGTGGGGAGGGATGGGGGGCACGAATGGACAAGGGAGTTGTGTAGGGAGCGATCCCTGCAGAATGCAGAGAGAGAGGGGGAGGGAAAGATGTGCTTAGTGGTGGGATCCTGTTGGAGGTGGCGGAAGTTACGGAGAATAATATGTTGGACCCGGAGGCTGGTGGGGTGGTAGGTGAGGACCAGGGGAACCCTATTCCTAGTGGGGTGGCGGGAGGATGGAGTGAGAGCAGATGTACGTGAAATGGGGGAGATGCGTTTAAGAGCAGAGTTGATAGTGGAGGAAGGGAAGCCCCTTTCTTTAAAAAATGAAGACATCTCCCTCGTCCTAGAATGAAAAGCCTCATCCTGAGAGCAGATGCGGCGGAGACGGAGGAATTGCGAGAAGGGGATGGCGTTTTTGCAAGAGACAGGGTGAGAAGAGGAATAGTCCAGAAAGCTGTGAGAGTCAGTAGGCTTATAGTAGACATCAGTGGATAAGCTGTCTCCAGAGACAGAGACAGAAAGATCTAGAAAGGGGAGGGAGGTGTCAGAAATGGACCAGGTAAACTTGAGGGCAGGGTGAAAGTTGGAGGCAAAGTTAATAAAGTCAACGAGTTCTGCATGCGTGCAGGAAGCAGCGCCAATGCAGTCGTCGATGTAGCGAAGGAAAAGTTGGGGACAGATACCAGAATAGGCACGGAACATAGATTGTTCCACAAACCCAACAAAAAGGCAGGCATAGCTAGGACCCATACGGGTGCCCATAGCTACACCTTTAGTTTGGAGGAAATGGGAGGAGCAAAAGGAGAAATTATTAAGAGTAAGGACTAATTCCGCTAGACGGAGCAGAGTGGTGGTAGAGGGGAACTGATTAGGTTATTAGGTGATTAGCATGTTAGCATGGAGGTTCGCGCAATGCTTTACAGCACCAGTGATCAGCAATCGGGGTTCAATTCCTCCTGCTCTCTCAATGGAGTCTGTACATTCTCCCTGTGACCGAGTGGGTTTCCTTCAGATGCTCTATGTGTTCCCCACATTCCAAAGACGCATAGTTAAGGTCGTGAATTGTGGGCATGCTATGTTGGTGCAGGAAGCCTGTTGACGCGCATGCTGTCCCCAGTACATTTTTGACCGTGTTGGTCATTGATGCAAACAGTGCATTTCACTGTATGTTTTGATGTTTTTGATGTACATGTGACAAATTAAAGTAATTTTTATGTTTAATCACCAGAGTTGGAGAGGATCAGCAACTTTAAATTCCTTGGTGTTATCATTTCAGGGAATCTGTCCTGGGTCCAGCAGGTAAGCGATATTACAAAGAAACCAAGGCAGCAGCTCTACCTTCTTAGACATTTGCAAGGATATAGCATGTCATCTAAAACTTTGACAAAAATTCTGAAGCTGCACTGTGGAGAGTATATTTGCAACACAAGAAAGATGTTTAAAATCCAAAGCAACACACACAAAATGCTGAAGGAACTCAGCAGGTCAGGTAGCATCTATTGAAAGGAATAAATGGTCCATGTTTCGGGCTGAGTAACCCTTCTTCAGGACTGAGAAGGAAGGGGAAGATGCCAGAGTAAACAGATGGGGAGAGGGGACCCAAACATTCTTTTCTATAGATGCAGCTTGGCCTATTGAGTTCTTCCAGCATTTTGTATGTGTTGCTGTGGAGCATATATTGATATGGAATGGAAACACCTTTGCCTTTGAGCAGAAACGTAGTGGATATAGCCGATCCATCATGGGTGAAGTCCCTTCCCACCACTGAGCACATCTACACAGAGTGCTGTCACAGGAAGGCATCATCAGACCCCCAGGCCATGCTCTCTTCTCACCACTGCCATCAAGGAAGGAGATACAGGGAGCCTCAGGACCAACGCCACCAGATTCAGGAACAGTCGCCATCAGACTCCTAAAGCAGAGCGGATAACTTCAGTCTGCTTCACTCATCCCAGGACCAACGAATTCCCTTTCAATGACTCTTCATTTCATGTTCTTGATATTTATCATTCACTCACTTACATACTTATCTATCTATCTACCTTATTGCATTTGCACAGTTTGTTGTTTTTTGCACATTGGTTGTATGTCCATCTTGTTGGGTGCTGTCTTTCATTGATTCTATTGTGTTTCTTGGATTTACTCTGAATATCCACAAGAAAATTAATCTCAAGGCTGTATATGGTGGCATATATGTACTTTGATAAAAAATTTACTTTGATCTTTTTAAACTTTGATGTTTCTCTCACTGATGTATACAGCACATCCTTTCTTAGTAAGGAGACCAAAACTATGCAGAATACTCGAAGTGTCATCTTACCAGTGATCCATGTATTTGCAATTAGGTACTTGCATTCTAATTCCTGTGTAGATCTTTACATAAGCAGAATGAATTCATACTGGATATATGGGATAAATTATAGAAATTCCTTTAAAATTTACTTTGATCTTTATGTTATGATGAAAATTGCTCCTTTTTCAATATATAATTTTTATATTTTATGTAATTTTATTTTATATATTTTGTATTTATATAATTTTATATTATATTTATATAATATTGTATATAATAAACTACCATATTTTAATATGATTTCTAAATTTTATTTTAAATCTTAAATTCAGGTTACGAGTTTAATGGAGAAGCTACACTCTGGTCACTTCATTAGGTACTCCTGCTCATTTATGCAAATATCTAAACAGCCAATCATGTGCCAGCAACTAAATGTATAATATTATGCAGATATGATCGAGAGGTTCAGTTGCTGTTGATACCAAACATTGGAATGGGGAGGAAATGTGATCTAAGTGATTTTGATGGTGGAATGATTGTAGGTGCCAGATGGGGTGCTTTGAGTATCTCAGAAACTGCTGATCTACAGAGAATGAAGATCTACATCTTGATGAAGATGACAGAGTTTGTCATTGAAACATTGGTTAAAATCGAGACCTGTACCTGGCTGGAAGCTTGAAAAGAGTTTATTCATCATATACGCCAGGAAAGCACTAGATCTTTTTCATGAGAGATTTTGCAGATGCTGGAAATCCAGAATAACACACACAACATGCTGGAGGAACTTAACAGGTCAAGCATCATCTATGGAGAGGAACAAGCAGATGATGTTTCAGGTCAAGATATTTCATCAGGACTCGTGAAGAAGAGTCTTTGGCCAAAACGTGGATTGTTAGGGCGGGTTTGCCGTTATGTGTTGTGCAGAAAGTCACGCTGCATGAGATTTAGAAAAGTAGAGGAAATCTCC
This sequence comes from Mobula hypostoma, assembly GCF_963921235.1. Lineage (NCBI taxonomy): Eukaryota > Metazoa > Chordata > Chondrichthyes > Myliobatiformes > Myliobatidae > Mobula > Mobula hypostoma. Next base: position 146,587,155 of record NC_086098.1, read on the forward strand.
GTGTGGACCACTAAAAGCATGCTCCCACATTGACTTCACTTCTGGAAAGATCTTTCTGACTCACTGAGGTTTGTTTACAGTGTTGGAGAAAGCTTGGGTATTAGTCACAGCTGGCGTCGATGGGGAAAGTGAAGTATATCCTATTTTCCCCAACATATTATTTATTTCAGGGCTGGCACCCAACTTATGAACCAATTTCCATACGTTGAGCCCAAGGTTTAATGAATCAGACCCTGTAATGTGTGTAACTTCTGTTGATCATGTTGTGATTCCAAACTTGAACCAAATGCCGAGTTTGTGACAAAGAATATTTTGCTCAATTTTTGCCAGAACCATCGCTCTGAACCAAATTACGTACATTCAGCCACAAAAACCCACTCAAAACTGGTCTGTTCTAACCACTCAGAGTTTGTAAAGAAAATCAGCATTTGGAGTAAATCAATTTTTTAAGAAAAGGATCACAATGAGCAGTTCAAACTCTAAAAAGGGAATTAGCTAATATATTGAACAGTTAAATCAGTCATCCAAGCTGCAAATCCCCATTTCACAGTGATGCTGTCAATTATTGCTTCTATAATTGAAGTCTAATAAAGTTGCCTAAAATATAATACAATAATCAGCTGAAAGAAATAATGTTGAACCATTATCTGTTTGCTCAATGGAGGAACCTGGGAGTGGAGAGCGGGCAAGATAAAGGTGAAGCTACAGGATGAAGCCTGTCTTTGTAAACTCTCTGCAGATCAATCCAATGGCTGCAATAACTGAATCTGATTCCATTTTTTTTTGTTTGTGGAATAACTGGGAGTTCTAACAGTGGGTGTAGAATTTCCATCTCAATTCTGCTTCAGTGAAATTCCAGAACACAAATCCGGAAACTTTATGTCAAATTCAGTCAGCTCAAGAGGCAATGAAATACACATTCACTCAATCACTCACACACACACACTCACTCAATCACTCTCACACACACACACACACACACACACACTCACTCACTCACACACACACACACACCTATATATAGACACACAGACACAGACACATACACACAAAAACTTAAACACACACACACTCATGCACACTGACACACGCATTTACACACACAGCACACACTCACACACACCCACAAAAACTCACACACTCACACAAACAAACACAGACACACACATATATACATGCCACACACAAATCACTCCTACACACACTCACACACCCATACACACAGACACCCACACACATACATACATACACACAAAGACACAAAAACAAATACTCACCCTTACACAACACTCACACACCCACATACTTACACACACACACACTCACACATGCACACACACACAAACACATAAATATCCACACAAAGACAAGCACACAGCACACACACACCCACACACATACTCACTCACACACAGTCACACACTCAAATACACACTAGTACACACAGACACACACACACACCCACACACACTCACTCACACACAGTCACACACTCAAATACACACTAGTACACATACTCACACACACACACACACACACACACACACATACTCACTCACACACAGTCACACACTCAAATACACACTAGTACACATACTCACACACACACACACACACACACATACTCACTCACACACAGTCACACACTCAAATACACACTAGTACACACACACACACACGCACACGCATGCATGTCCACACATATATATACTCACAAACAGAGATGTATAAGATGATGAGAGGCATTGATTGTGTGGATAGCCAGAGGCTTTTTTCCCAGGCCTGAAATGGCTAACATAGTTTTAAGGTTCTTGGAAGTAGGTACAAGGGGGATGTTAGAGCAAAGTTTTTCACACAGAGAGTGATGGGTGCGTGGAATGCATTGGCAGCGAAGGTGGTAGAGGTGGATAAAATAGGGTCTTTTAAGAGACTCTTAGATAGGTACATGGAGCTTAGAAAAATAGAGGATTATGCGGTAGGGAAATTCTAGGCAGTTTCGAGAGTAGGTTACATGGTCGGCACAGCATTATGGGCTGAAGGGCCCTGTAATGTGCTGTAGATTTCTATGTTCTGTTCACACACATACACACCAACAGACATACACACACACACTCAAATACACACAGATACAGACATGCTCACACAGATAAACACACACATGCACACAGACAGACAGATACACAGGCGGATAGACATAACATTAATTGATGCACTAACATGACATCATTCGGATGCACTGACCAATGAGAGGGTGAGGGCAGGTCTCGGGGGAGGGGGTGGGGGTCGGGGCCGGCACTGAGGAATTGCTGGGGTTTCTGGAACTGACACACGGCTGGGCAGTGAGTTCAGTCTCGGGACAGCAATCCATTACCTCGAGTGGCTGTCACCTCCGTTAGGGTGAGAGAAAGGACCAGGCGGAGACGCTACCTTTAACTTTGAATCGGTACGGATATAAAAGAAATAGCCCTGTCCGCCCCGGGGAAGCGGCAGTGCCGAGCTTATAGACCCTGACCTGGGAAAACAGAACACGTCGCAATTCATCAGGGCCCCCATGCCTTCTCACGCTGAGCCTCCCCGAGATTGCCGAACAGGCAATATTGAGTGTGAGAAGAAACTGATACCTGGGAATCTTCTGGCGGAAACAAGCGTCCTAGTTCAAACAAGCTTCAGTGGAGGCGCATTTTCCTGCACCCTATTTAATCATTGTTTCTTGAAAAATAAACTGGCAGCGGTGGTCAGATTTTAATGATTTTTCTTTTGGTTGCTGTTGGTTTTAATTTGGAGTTTAATTTGATGGTCTGGCGATCACTCTGGGCTGAAATGAACAATGAGTTGATTCCACAACCTATGGACTCACTTTTAAGGGCTCGTGTTCTTGATATTTACGGCATGCTTTTCTGCTTCTTTGTTTATATAAGTATGTATTTATCTATCTCTCTCTCTAGCTGTCCATCCGTCTATTTATTGTTTATTTATTTAGCATTTGTACACCTTGTCTTTTGCACTTTGATTATTTGTCCTTTGTGTGCAGTTTTTTCCATCGCTTCTATGCTGTTTCTTTCTATTTAGTGTGAATGCCCGCAAGAAAACTAATCTCAGAGTGGTATGTGGTGAAATATATGTACTTTGACAATACATTTACTTTGAACTTTGAGCTCTGCCGAGTATAAATGTTGGGACAGCACAAGGCTTTCATTTTGAACAGTTTTGCTCGTGTGGTCTTGTTCTCATTGGGGAAATGTTTCCGGGAAAGCATCCTCGTGATAAGGTGGGAGGGCAGTGGCTGCATGTTTTAACGTATTCGGGAAGTGTGGGAGGTGAGTGGGGGGGGGGTAACACGGGGGGATTCGGCTCGCCAGGATCTGAATAAAAAACAGCTCAAGCCAACTGGAAAATATTACCGTGATCAAAGGACGGCAAATATCGGCACCATTGAACGGGAAACTCGACGAAAGTAAATTGTAGGGGAGACATCGCTTCTTTTTCGAATTGAGTCATAGAGCGCTGCTGTACAAGAAGAGGTCCTTCGGCTCATCTAGTCCGTGCTGAACTATTACTCTACCTAGTCCCATCGATCCGCACCCGGACTAGGGGTTCCCAACCTTTGTTATACCACAGATCCCTACTATTAACTGAGGGGTCCGTGGACCCTAGGTTGGGAGGCCCTGATCCTGGACCATAGCCTTCCATATCAGCTGAACCTTTGTCACCTGGCACTCCTCATCCACCAGTTACACTTACAACCTCTGTTTGTAGCTCACACCATTCAATTTGCTTTCTTAAAACACATCGAGGATCAATCTCGCCGATTTCGAGTGAGCGGTATCACTGTGTCCGTCTTGGAAGCATATGCCAGTAACTGTCACTAATACTATTAATATACTCACTCTGTAAACTGAGTGGATAAATTAACAGTGTCCTGCAAAATATACTCAAAGTTTTTAAAGTAAAATTTATTGTCAGAGCACATACATGCCACCACATACAACTCTGAGATTCTTTTTCCTGCGGGGCACGCTTAGCAAACCCACGGAACAGAAACTGTAAACAGGATCAATGAACAACAAATGCAAATATAAATAAATAGCAATAAATAATGACAGCATGAAATAACAGGGTAAGTGTCCTTAAAGTGAAATCATCGGTCGTGGGAACACCAGAAAGAGAATGAGTGTAGTAGTCCCCTTTTGTTCAAGAACCTGATGATTGAGGGGTAGTAACTGTTCTTGAACCTGGTGGTGCGAGTCCTGAGGCACCTGTACCTTCTACCTAATGTTAGCGCGAGAAAAGTGCATGGCCTGGGTGGTGAGGATCTTTGATGACGGATGCTGTATTTCTATGGCAACGTTTCACGTAGATGTGCTCAGTGGTTGGGGGGAGGGGGTTGCCCGTGATGTACTGGGCCGAATTCACTGTCTTTTGCAGGATTTTCCGCTCAAAGGCCATACCAGGCTGTACTGCAGCCAGTCAGCACACTTTCCACCACACATCTATAGAAGTTTTCCAGGGGTTCCGATGACGTTCCGACTCCTGAGGAAGTAAAGGCACCGCCGTGCTTTCTTTGCAAATATATTATACTTGTATCTCGATACAGTTAAAACGTTGCTTCTAGTTTATATTCTATACAAAGTTAATTCCTATTAATGGGACTGGGCAGCTCGCTACGGACTAGACGGGCCGAATGGCCTGTTGCTTTACTGTAGTGTCCTGTGACCAAATGTTTGCGAATAAGGATATTCTACTTTTAAAATGTAAGCGATGTGGTAGCTGGTTTCTGTTCAATTTTGTAATTTCACGCAGCACCAAGATATACTGAATCTTCCAGGACCAGCAACTACTAATAGCCGCGCCTGATGTTAGAAATTCTACTTCAACAAATGGTTATAGGTGGTTTTTCGCCACATCCTGTTCAATGGACTGAGTGAAGTTTTTTAAAAGACGGCCCCCGTTACACCAAACTCGCCCTTTCACTCGGCGTTACAGAAGCTGCTGATCTCGCACAAATAAAGAAACACCGCAAACAAAAAGAGACGGGGATTGGAGCGGTTTCTCCGCTCCGGAAGATAACAAAAAAAACAAGTAATTTGTTAAACGGCGAAGGGATTTCTTTATCACGCGCGTGCCACGTCACGGTGCATTTTCTGCAAAATAAATAGTTTAGCAAAGTTACACTTTCAGTCAACCTGAAAATATTCCGCTTTTATCCGGCAGGGCGGAACTAATGGTGAGCTGTTAATTTTAACTTTAGCTTTGTGACTGTAAAAATGCGACACTTTTTTTAACAAGAAAAGAGGCGCAAATTGACATTCAAATAGTTCAGTGCAAACACTCCGATCTCTAATTAGACTTACATTGCCAATCCCAATCAGCCGCTGGCCGCCAAACTCGCTCGCTGGACTGGGTTCTCTCCGTAGACCGAGAAGAACTTGTTTTGCGTGAAACTATTTCTACACACAAGAGATTCTGCAGATACTGGAAATCTAGTGAAACACACACAAAATCTTGCAGGAACTCAGCAGGTCAGACAGCGTCTATGGAGGGGAATAAACAGTTGACGTTTCGGGCCGAGACCCTTCACCGGGACTTGAAGAATCCGTGGTTCGCGTTTCCATTGATTTTACCCTTTCCAAAGCAGACGAGAAAATCCGCCTCATCGAAAGCTTCGAGGAGAAAATACACCCAATTCTTTTAAAGAAAAATCAAATTATAATCACGCCTTTAAAACGAATTCAGTCTGATCTTACCTGCGCTGTGCCAGAGATCCGTAACGAGAGAAATCACAGAACCAAACAGCATTAAAGTGCGAAAATCAGACTGAGCTGCGAACGAGAACTCAAAGCAAATTTAACCCAATTACGCAAATACTTATCCACACTATGACTTAATTTGACACAGTCTATACATTTCACTCTGTTTCGATGCACATTCAAAGATTCTAGATTATTTAATGTAATTTCCAGTACACGAGTGTAAAAGAGAACGAATTAATTGTTACTCCCGATCCAATGCAGCAAAAAAACCCACAAACTATAAAGAACACAATACTCAAACACAATAATAAAACACAATAAATATAAATACCTAAGACAGCTTATATACATAGGTTGGTTGTATGTCCATACAGTGACGCCAGTGTGTATATAAGGTAACTGACAGGAAATAACAAGGTAGTGGTGGAGTTAGTGGAGTTGATGCATGAGATGCATAAAGCTGATCTTTATAAACTCCATACTTCCCCTACTAACCCCTCTGCACTTCCTTTCCCCTGTCCTATATACCCCATTACCAATATAAGATCGTTGAAATGCCCTGGGGGTTCGGCCTGAACGAGTACAGTATCCATTTTCCATCTTTCCGTACGGAGAATGGAAATTGTTTCTCTCCCTTCAGAAGAATTGCCCAGCGCGCAGCTGACAGCGTCGGGCGGATTACTGCAGACACTTGTGGCTCAGTGTTTATTTACTGTAGATACCGCGAGCAAAGAGCCAGGTCAGCGCACTCTCACCTTCCATTAAACATTAGTCCATTGTCAGTTTTACTAATAATGAGAAAGAAAAAAAACTCATACTTCTGTTTCCCTTGGTCAGTCAGATCAGCTCCCCTATTACTGACAACCAGGCGATAAACAATTTCTCTAAAAAGACAATTGGCAGGCCAGCTTTTTTTTTGAACTGCGCTCCTAAACTGTGGAACTCAATACCTGAAACTATAAGGTGTGCGGACTCAGTTGGCTAGCTCAAACCCGATTTGAGTTTGAACTAACATCTTTTTGTCTTTTATTTTCATGTTTTTTTATTTTAAAATTTGCACTTTATCCCACCGTAAAACACTTCGAACTACATCGTCTGTGTGGAAAGTGTTCTATCAATGAAGTTATTATTATAGCATACCATTGACTATTAGTGTTCTTGGATCTTCCTGTCTTCTATTTAATCATTTGTCCTACAATGATAGAATTTAAACCCGCAATGTTTTGTGTATAATAATTGAAAAGTGAAGACTCTTTTAAAAAGATACAGCTTTAAGTATGAAAACGAGATCCGTGATCTATTATGCATAATCCTTCTTAAAAGAGGACTGAATCCTAAGTAGACAATAGGGAACAATTACTGTCTTATGCTTTTATCTTTGACATCTTGTTTAGTGTTGATCCTTTGATTTCTGGAGTAGGAGCACAATCAGGTCAGCAGATGACAGTGTAATATTTTATGAGAAGACAGGCAGAGGGTCTCATCCTGAGCTGGCAGCTGAGAGATTCAGAGAGCAGGCAGGTAAAACTGGGCCCCTGTGACAGATGAGAGCCCCATGTTGTGCCCTTGACTGTGGAGAATAGCAAAGAAAACCGTATTGGACACACTTACACCGGGAGTCCTCTCTCTCTCTCGCTTTCTCTCCACAGAGTCTCGCTGCCGACTTGCTCTCCTTGCGCTGCGCAAGGAGACGTATGAGAGCGATCAAAGCTGCGTTTCTGAATTATTACACAGGGTTTACAGTGAAAGCCAGATGCCATTCTATGCTAATGCAGCCAGGCGAAAGGCTGGATTAGTTTTTTTTAGGAAACTTGGTTGTGTCATGGTGCTAAATCTCATTCCCCGAAGTGCCATGCTTGGTTAGCTGATCTCTGTTTGTCAAATGGAGCAATAAATCTTGTTTTTGAGCGGTGCCACGCCGGTGCAGTCAACCCAGTAATCCTGGATGATGGTTGAGGCAGGCTGCGGGTTATCTCTGGGGGTCTGCGGGGAGGAAAAAACATATTGAGGCTGGATGATTGCAACAGTAACTCAACACCTTGCCTCTCTGATTGGCATGACCAAGGGAAATCTGACAGCAATATAAACACCACTAATCAGATGGGTGTCTGCCCGCTTGGCCCAGATACTTCTACAACACCCGAGAAGATCTCTCAATCACGAACTGCGCTACAACACAGTTTTAATTCAACATATTCTTTCAAAAATTAGCTAACCTGAATTTTTGAACCTGCAATGCATTTAAATTGATAATCAATTGATTGTTCAATTTCTTGTTCCAAAGTACAGAGTAAATTTATTATCAAAGTACGTACATGTTATCTCGAGATTCGTTTTATTGCAAGCATCTGTAGGAAAATAATGAAACACGTTAAAAATTACGCAAAACTATACATAAACAGACAAAGACTGTCAGTTTTTGTGCGTTTGATGTCATCCTGTGACATAACGTTTGACTGAAATGCAAGGGGCGTTTTGCCCTGAGTGACTTGGGGCAGCAAGATCTGATGTGTACAGAAATTTCACACCTGCTTCAATAAAACGACCATGTTCAATGTTTTGAGATTTAAATTGGCGAACTTGAAGAAATGAGAACGGATGGAGTTGTTTCATTCCATGAACCCCAGGACTGTGTTAAACATCACAGCAAACTGTCGGATAAAATGTAAGGAATCTTCTCCGAGTTCACTACCGTCCGGAGTCATTTCTGACACGGTTGCAGTGAACCACAAGGTTCAAAGAGCGTGATGCCGACTTCTTGACTGCAGCCACCACTTTTCAGATTATTTATTTCTACCTCGCACATTTCATTTTGTTTCGCCCGCTTTCAAAAATAGATCTGATTTTGGATTTTTGGCGTTTCATTGGAACAAGGAAATTACAAGCCGGTCATATCCATTTTGGGAGCTTCCTATAACTCTGACTTTCTAGTTAATTGTGTGCTATTCTTACCTCGGGAGATGTTCCCCCTCCACCCGCCCCCCACCCGCAGACATCCGTTCTATTTGGAACAACATATTTAAGTACCTTTCAAATGAACGAAAAATGCAACTTTTCTGTAAGCTATTTGCAATGTAAATACATGCTGATATTTATTCATGCACATTTTATTCCATATCCGGTCTTTAAACTTTAATTTTATTAGTTTTATATATAAGTCTTTATAATTCTTTCCTTAAGAATTTTATAAGAATTTTAAATAATTCTTTACTTTTTATATAATTCTTTATAATTGTGAATGTTATTTTATTATTTTGCACGTTACGCCAACGCACCGCAGCAAATTCTAATACTTGTAATTGTATACGGAGAGTAAAGTTGATCCTTGCTCCTCGATCCTGCTCGGAATCCCTTAAAACAAAAGTTCGTATCCCGCTGAAGGACCTGCAAGATAGTTCAGTCTGGAAGTGCAAGTTTGTGCATTTTATGCATTAGAGCACCTCAGAGTGCACCCTGAGTGAATTAATGTCATTAGATTATTTTTAATTTGGTGTCTAGGATTAACCGATACCCACCTTATGTACCTTATTTCAGGTTTAATGTATGAAACGTTGGTAAATGCGGCGGCGCAGATGTCGTTTACAATTATCCATATTGTTTATGGATGTGTGTTTTCAATAGCTACTCTTTCCAACTCCGAACAGATGTCACATCAGTGATTGAAAACCAGGACTTAAATATGTGCATCATACATATTGTAAAAGCGAAACGTTGCCTTGCCAGCTTTGTTCTGAGCGCGCGGCGCCACACCGACGGAGAACAAAAGAATTTTGTTCAAATGTTGCCGTTTGACATCAATTTATGTACATACTCATCCGGAGAAGAGGGCATGGGAATCGATTCCTTAGTTTTAATGGGGAAATATGTGTCTAACTTCCACTGATGATTCCGGAAAAGCACGCAGTAGACAATAACATAATTCTATTTTATACTTGTGCGAAAATTAGTAAAGACAGACGCAAAAGTAAACGGTGAATATAGAACATAGAACACAGGCCCTTCGGCCCGTAATGTTGTGCCGATCCAATTACAACCTAACTAATCCTTTCCGCCTAAACGTCCATGTCCCTCTATTTTCGTCACATTCATGTGCCTATCTAAATGTCTCTCAACTGTTAATATGTGGTAAATAGGAATATAAATAGAGTTTAGAGTTCAAAAATCTACTTTCACTGTTCTGGTTCTGTTTGAATCAACCCAAGAAAGAGTGGTAAAATAATTGATATGTCGGCCCCGTGAAAGACGTTTCTATATTGTTATCCGCCTAATTGCAACATGTTATTCCATTTCACAGCTTAAAATCTAATAACATATTGCAACCAGGAAAATAAAAGTATAGAATTGGATTAGGTGCAGCATTTTTTACCCAGTACTTAGATGGGGCTATTATTACTAAACGAGCAAGGCTGGAGATGGGTGGAATTGATTGCTGCATTTTGAGATGACCTCCTTATTCTCCAGGTGACCAGTCTCGTATTTCAGAGCAACTGTTCTATGACCATTCCAAATGCTACTGGGCGATCGGTAACGCTTTTCGGATCAGATAATAACATAAGCATTAAGTTCAAGCTTATTGTCGTCTGGCTGTACATACAGTATATACAACCAAGTGAAACAATGTTCCCCCGGGCCACAGTGCACCCACAAAACACATATCACACACAGCATATAGATATTACTGCATTTAAGGTAATGAATTATAATTTGTGCACAAATACACTTAAGTATTGGACCTGAAGGGAAACAGAATAACAGACCAGTAATAATATGGTTCAGCAACTTCGACTGTCCTTAGAAGTTCACCTGACCACTCCTTTACCTTAACATGGTCTGCCCATTGTCATTCATGATGAAACATTCAGGTTGGAGTAAACACAAGAGGTCCTGCAGATGCTGGAAGTCCAGAGCAATACACACAATGTGCTGGAGGAGCCCTGCCGGTCAGGCAGCATCTATGGATGGGAGTAAACAGGCAATGTTTTGGGCTGAGACCCTTCGTCAGGGCCGAACATTGTCCTTTGTTCAACCTGACTAAGGAAGACAAAGGGTGGATTGTAAGCAATGGATTGTCAGGAAGTGTGGAGCCAAATGCAGAGCAACCAAGACGGTTTAGAAGTATACAATAAACTTAATAATAGACCACAAAATAACAAACCATGAAGGGCCACAAAGCAAGAGAGAACAGAAAGTAAACTTAACGAGCAACAGGGTCAACTTTAGGCAGGGAGAGTGAAAGCTAAGAGCAACTGGTTGAGGCCGGCTGGTTCGAAGAGTGAACAAGGACTGTGGATGAGAACGGGGGTTAAATAGGCTGCAGGTGACGAGTAGCAGCTGAACTCTTTTAGCTGGTTGGAGACTGGGTAGTGCCTGCATGTTAGGAGGTGTCAGCAGGGGCAAGCCTGACTGGGGTAGTGCATTTCTTTACAGTTCTTCATCAGGTAGAAACCGGGCAGTCCATTAGAGCCCGCCATTATCCAGCAACTGAGTTTCAGTAGAGTCACAATACCTAGCAGGTGGGAGAGGGTCACAGCTGGGGACTCAATTTCAGGGATCAAATCACCAGAGTTTATTTAAGACTTAAATTCATGGTTTGATTTGATCTGAAGACACATTTATCTCTTCAGCATTCTCCCTAAAAGAGAAAAATGAAACACGTTATTTATCAGCAGAAATAACCTGATACTTATTAACCAACTACCAAGAGTGGTTAAAACCAAAAGTGGTAGAATTTGTAAAAATAAACTAAAAATCTATATCTTTAGCATATTAGAAATCTGATCACAGTTAGTAATCTAGCCAAGAGCATCAGCCGTCCCCACGATGACATTTTAATCCCTTGAGTATATTATTGTCTTGAATCCACAGATAGTTATCAATTTTTATATAATATTTACTCTTTGGTGTTTGTCCTGTGTCATGAATATGGTACTTTAAAGGAAGAAAAAGTGGAATCCCTGGCAAGTGAAGCAGGGAGAAGAAACGGGTCAGTGTTTCAGCAGAACTGAAGAGAGAAATAAATAATTTTGACATGCACAGAAGCAGAAATGGAATGGACACAGGATGGCCGCACCCTCCAAATATCCGGACCTGCCTCTCAGTTTTTTACACTACCTTACTTTCCATTTTTCTATTTTCTATTTATGATTTATAATTTAAATTTTTAATATTTACTATCGATTTGTAATCCAGGGAGTGGGAAGCGCAGAATAAAATATCGCTGTGATGATTGTACGTTCGAGTATCAATTGTTTGGCGACAATAAAGTATATGAGGCAACACAGTGAATTAAATCACAGAAGTGCATGACAATAAAAGAGGACATTCAGCCCATCTTTTCAAAGTGTACTAGAACAACTATTCAGACTAGGTGCACCCTCCAGCTCAAGGTCTCTACCTGGAGGCTAAGGTACATCAAGGATAAAGATTAACCTTATTTGTCACATTCACATCAAAACATTGAAACTTACCATGAAATGCACCATTTGCATCAAATCAGATCAGGAGGAGGCAGCTCACAAGTGTCACCATGATTCCAGCACCAACATAGCAGGTCCACAACTCACTACCCTTTCCTGCACTTCTCTGGAAAGTGGAACAAAACAGGAGGAAACCCACATGGTAATGGGGAGAATATGTAAACTCCTTACAGACTGCGGCAGGAACTGAACTCCACTCAGTGATTGCTGCTCTGTAACGTGATTGTGCCGATTGCGATGCTGCCGTGCTGCCCCACTCAAGTGCAGTGCCAGATCATTTGTAAATACCGTGATGGTTTCTGCTATGACCAACCCTTCACCTGGTGAATGTGCACCCCTCCTATCACTCCTTTGGTGAAAAAGGTCTCCAGCTTTCCCATGCAAGGTTCAACAACAGGCCGGCATTCTGAACTGTGTCATCTCTTTCTCGCTCCCAGATGCTGCCTGACCTGCTGGACAATCTGTTTGCATTTCACTCTCCAAACTTCCACAGTATTTTGTGTGCTCATGTTCAACTTTCCAATAGAACCTTACTAAACATGTGTGGTAATGTCTATTAAAGATTATCTTTATTTGTCATATGTAAGAACAGAAAACCATAACCCACAGGAGCAGAATTAGGCCATTCAGCCCATTAAATCTGCTCTGCTATTCCAACAGGGATAATTTATCATCCCTCTCAAGCTCATTCTCCTGCCTTCTCCCTGTAACCTTTGACATCCTGACTAATCAAAAACCTATCAACCTCTGCTTTAAATATACCCAATGACTTGGCCTTCATCGCTCTCTATGTCAATAATTTCCACAGGTTCACCACCCTCTGGTTAAAAAAATCTCTCCTCATTGCTGTTCTAAATGGATATCCCTGTTACGATAGGCACCCAGTCACGCCAGCTTCCGGGGTTTACACGCTTCGACTCTCCGGAATACGGATAGCCAGGGCCACCACTTTAGAGACTCAGACCCACCTCACTAATTGGCGGCCATGTTTTGGCACCAGGAATTTAATATTTAAGGAGCACCTGAACTGAGGTTCGGTGCTCAAGCATCAGCTCAGCTTTGGTTTCTCACCTAGTGTCTAGTTTAGAACCCTGTCCTCGCTTTGGTCTCGTATCATGTCTCAATCCTAGTCTTGGATACCCAGCACCTGGGCCCAAACCATCCTCTCTCGACACAGTCCCTCTATTCTAAGGCCGTGCCCTCTGGTCCTAGACCCTCCCACCGTGTCCAGTCTGAAGTTCTCAGTGGATGCCACAACTTCTCATTGAAATGCTTCGTTTAAAGCCAAATCAAATCGGTGAGGATTGTGCTGGCCAGCCGACAAGAGTCACCTTGCTCCTGGTGCCTGCGCACCGTGCCCGCGGCTCACTGGATTGCAGCAGCTTCCCAGCTGCGGGCAGTGACACCAGGGACGGATCTTGAGCCCTTCATGTCTGCCTGGGCCAGGTAAGGCTCAGTCTGCCAGTAGGGCTGAAAGGCAGCACCTCCAACTCAGCAGCCCTGCATCATTCTACTCTGGAGCATCAGCCTGGATTCCTTAGACCATACCTGTTGGTGTGGGGCACAAACTGACTCTGAGAACATGCACAAGCTGGCCAAGGCCACCCCTTACGGAAAGGTGTTCAACTTGTGAATCAACTGTCTTTGGAGTGTTGGAGAATGAGGGGAGATTTGACAGAGGTATACAAAATTAAGAGGTATATAGATAGGATAAATGCGAGCAGGCTTTTTCCACTGACTAGAACTGGAGATCATGGGTTAAAGGTGAAAGGTGAAATGTTTTAGAGGAACGTGAGGGGGAACTTCTTCACTGAGAAGGTGGTGAGAATGTGGAATGAGCTGTAAGTGGATGTGAGTTCAATTTCAACATTTAAGAGAAGTTTGGACAAGTACATGAATGGGAGGGGTATGGAGAGCTATGGTCTGGGTGCAGGTCAATGGGACCAGTCAGATTAATGGGTTGGCAAGCACTAGATGGGCTGAAGGGCCAGTTTCTCTGCTGTAGTGCTCTGTGATTCTATGAAATGATTATGAATGGATAATTTCTAAAACCTTAGAATAAAATGGCAATTTCTTTTGAATAGCAGATTGTGAATGACATGGAGCAGAAGCAGAATGAATGAAAGATCAGACCTTGTAATACCTTGGAGAAAGTTATACTCATCCCATCACAGTCCTCAAAGGGTAAAGTTACTGCTCCACCTAAATTCTGGAGATGCTGCTTCTTGGTAGTCATAGGTAGTTACAGGTTCTGTTGATGGAAGTGTAAGGTAAATCAGCTCTAGTTTTCTGATTCACAATTTAAATTGATTACAGAGTCTTCTGCATATATATGGAAATACAGATGATGTAAATTTAAAACTATACTGGATTAATTAGTTTGCTTTCCCACAATTTGTACACATTACCTTTTTTTCCCTCTTTTATATAGGCCCCAGGTTCTCGATATTCCTAAGCAAAATAAATCAAAGGATAAGGAAAGTGAATGAAGTAGTAATTTGTATTGTTTGTTAATATGTTAAACTGGATTATGACGTCGTGCACTGACTGACAGATTACTTGCTTGCAAGGAAGAGTCTGGTTTTTGCATTTCTTTGGGTCTCACTGGGGATTGCAACATAACCTTCTGATCGCCAGCACTATTTTTCACCCAATTTGCTTTCAAATGATGACGAACCTGAGGTCTTTCCTTTGAGAGTGGTTTAAGCGATGATTAATGGAAAGAGCTTAGCCGTGCCTACCTGGGGAACAACCCATCTGCAAACGGATGTCAGGTAGAATGAGGCAGCCTGCAGGCACGGGCCCCTGAATGGCAGCTTTCTCCAGCCCGAGGCATTTCTGCAGACTGGCCCAGGCTCCTTAAAACAGGCAGGACAGTGATGTACTGATAATAGTCCAGACAACACAATATTACTGGCACACGGCCTGAGAATTATTGGTTTTAGTGGCTAGTATACATGTCATTATTGGCATCCTTAAGTCCTTAATAAATAATGAAATTGCCAACACTCTGATGGTATATTTTGATTATCGACTGCCTTGTCTAGGGGCCAGCTCTGTTAACAGGCGTGTATTCCCCAGAATATTGCATACAACTGCAAGAATGTTGAGTTGCTGTTTGAGATAATTTCATCATGTAATTTAATAAAATACGTAACAGCAAAACCAAACTGATTGCTGTTAAAATTAACTACTATTTCACTTCCAGCACATGCAAAACGCTGGAGGAACTCAGCAGGCGGGGCGTCATCAGGGCTTCCCGATGAAGGACATGGGCCCGAGACGTTGACTGTTTATTCCTCTCCACAGATGCTGTCTGACTTGCTGAGTTCCACCAGCATCTTGTGTGCTTTATTCTGGATTTCCGGCATCTGCAGAATCTCTTGTACTTTTGTTTCACTTGAAAGTGAACAACTTACAAACCTGTAACAGGTAAGACCATCACAAGGGTTTAATGCAATTACAGGCACTTGCTCAGCGATGCCTTATGCAAGTCTGGTTGATTGCACAAAACATACTACAGTATTTAATATACAATCCAGTCCTCAGCTGCATTGCTGGAGGGAGGGCTGATTTGATTTCTGATGAGTCAGGACACACATATAATGGTTAATTTAAATCTATGCAGTATCATGTTTATTAGATTAATGAAGCAACCAGCAGGACTTATAAATAGCAGCAGTAAATAAGAGTGTTGGCTTTATCCAAGAAACAGGGAAAAAAAAACCTGGCACCATCTCTCACAATATCAGTTTATTTGAAATTGTCTCTGTTTGATAACGTCCTGCTTTTGCACGTTTGTTGCGATTTTGATATCTATTATACGCTTGAATGGCTTGTCTACTTAATTTCATCAAAAATCACCCCAGAAGTGCCCCAGATGCAGGCGGGATGGTAATTACATTACATTCCGGACAGGTTTATGGCCAGTCAAATTCAGATAAGCTCTCTTCGCCTATCATCACCACAGATACAGGATTGATGGTGATTAATGGACCCATTAATTTATTGTTTATTTCTGAAATGATGGACACTGCATTCTGCTCGTCCACATCTGTCCATATTTGTTCATATTTCCCCAATAAAGGAGGCTTGCTTAGAAGCTCTGCGGTGTCACCAATGGTACAGTTATCCAATGGCACAGCTGCTGGTATTCAGAGTGGATTTTGACATTATGTAGTCATCTGTATTCGTGTGCCTAACCAATTACTGTGAATCAGCCCATGCTTACCGGCAGTACCTTCCATCCCATCACCAAAAGCACATGCAAAGTGGCAACTGGAAATACTTGAAATTTCCAAACAGGGCAAGGCTATACAACCACCCACCCACCTTCCCCTCACCTGCTCTCACCTATCACTTCCCATTTTCCTACTTCATCCACCCTCCCCCCAAACTAGCCACCTCCCCCCTCACGTGGTCCCACCTCTCACCTCCTAGATTCCCAATTCATCACCCCTCCCCACCCAACCACCTTTCCCCTCACCTGGTCTCACCTGTCATCTCCCAGATTCTCACTCCAAACCCCCTCCCCACCCACCCATGTTCATCTTCACTTGGTCTCACCTGTCACCTCCCAGTGTCTCACTTCATCCCCTCCCCCCCACCCCCTTCCAGTTTCTCACTTCACCCCTCCCCCCAACCCACCCACCTTCCCCTTCACCTAGTCTCACCTATCACCTCCCAGATTCTCACTTCAACCCCCATCTCCTGCCCACTCATCTTCCCCCTCAACTGGTCTCACCTATCACCTCCCAGATTCCCACTTCAAATCCCCACCCCACCCACCTTTCCCCTCACCAGGTCTCACCTGTCACCTCCTAGATTCCCACTTCATGCCCCCTCTCCCACCATCTTATTCTGGCTTCTCCCCCCTTCCTTCTAGTCCTGAAGAAGCGTCTTGGTTCAAAACTTCCTCTGTTTATTCATCTCCATACAGGTTGCCTGACCTGCTGAGCTCCTCCAGCATTTTGTATGTGTTACTCTGGACTTCCAGCATCTGTAGAATTTCTTGTGTTAAGGTGAGGAATGGTGTCCCTTTTGTCCATGACTTCTGCCAACCTCTTAACCTACCCTGAGGTCAATCTCACCCTTCCCTCCTACCATAGCCCTCCATTTTCCTACGATCCAAAGAGTTTCTTAAACATCCATAATGTATCTGCCTCTACCACCATCCCTGGTAGGAAATTTCATGCATCCATCACTCTCTGTGTAACACAACATGCCTCTGACATTCTCCCCTATACTTTTCTCCCATCACTTTAAAATTATGCCCCCTTAGAAGATGGCTGTGTGGCTTGTTTTAAAAGTGGCGGGCTAATGTTAGTGAATGTAACTGGTTATTAGTTTGGACATTGGACAATCAAAGCTGACTTTTTCAACATGGTGATCCACATTTGTGGAGCAGACTTGTTGGGCCGAGTGGCCTAAATTCTCTTGCTATGTCTTATGGTCTTATGTTTAGAACCATAGAAACATAGAAAATAGGTGCAGGCATAGGCCATTCAGCCCTTCAAGCCTGCACCGCCATTCAGTATGATCATGTCTGATCATCCAACTTAGAGCCCTGTGCCTGCCTTCCCTCCATACCCCCTGATCCCTTGAGCCACAAGGGCCATATCTAACTCCCTCTTAAATATAGCGAGTGAACTGGCCTCAACAGTTTCCTGTGGCAGAGAATTTCACAGATTCACCACTCTCCGTGTGAAGAAGTTTTTCCTCATCTCGGTCCTAAAAGGCTTCCCCTTTATCCTCAAATTGTGACCCCTTGTTCTGGACTTCCCCAACATTGGGAACAGTCTTCCTGCATCTAGCCTGTCCAATCCCTTTAGAATTTTATACGTTTCAATCAGGTCCCCCCTCAGTCTTCTAAATTCCAGAGAGTATAAGCCTAGTCGATCCTGTCTTTCATCATATAAAAGTCCTGCCATCCCAGGAATCAATCTGGTGAACCTTCTTTGTACTCCCTCTATGGCAAGGATGTCTTTCCTCAGATTAGGGGACCAAAACTGCACACAATACTCCAGGTGTGGTCTCACCAAGGCCTTGTACAACTGCAGTAGTACCTCCCTGCTCCTGTACTCGAATCCTCTTGCTATGAATGCCAGCATACCATTCGCCTTTTTCACCGCCTGCTGTACCTGTATGCCCACTTTCAATGACTGGTGTACAATGACACCCAGGTCTTGTTGCACCTCCCCTTTTCCTAATCGGCCACCATTCAGATAATAATCGGTTTTCCTGTTTCATCTATGCTGCTCTGTTATACAACCCGTTGTCTGTCTCTTTGCACAAACTATCCAAACAACTCCTCAGTTAAAGCCCTTGATGGTTGTATTGTGTAATAATTACAAGTACACCCTATTCAGAGAGAGATTTATTAGAGAGACGTTACCAACAGGCCTTCTTTACCTGGGGAACTTCCTGCAGTCCAGTACGTTCCAACTCACAACCGTATAGTATGCACAATGGATTTTTTAATATTTTATATTAAACATATTATACACTCTTAGTATCTTGTTAGTGCCACCATTTTCACTTTCCTACTTAAGCAAACATTATAGCTTTCAAGTAGCGAATGTTGGCTAAAGCAGGATAGCAGTGTTGAATATTTCATGGGCCCAGGTTTCCGAGAATGGGCCGGTGCCTAGAATCACTCCAGATGCCATTACCTGGGCCAGATGGAGAATGCCGGTGTCCCTGGACCTTTGCTTCGTCGGGTCAGGCAGTGAGGAGTGGAAGATCAGAAAGGGCGGGGCAATGTAGCACACAGGACCTGTCCCATGACAGAATCAAATGTGGGAACGGGGATCTCCCTTTGGTCAGAGCCGAAAACTGTTATTAATTACGAAGGGTCTCGGCCCGAAACGTCGACTGTACCTCTTCCTAGAGATGCTGCCTGGCCTGCTGCGTTCACCAGCAACTTTGATGTGTGTTGATTGATTTTATGAAACATCTTTGTTCTTCAAAGATATTAACAAATACTAAATTTAATTAATTTTTCAATTAAAATCATTAAAAACAAGAGTTAATTTTAAAAAATCAAAGCAAATGGCAAAATAAAATAAAAGATGGAAGGAAATAAATCATTTATAAAATGATTTAAGTTCCTCCTAATAAACAAGCTTGACATGTCTGTTGAAGTCAATAGGACCTCTGATTAGAACAGGATGTGAGAGACTATTGCCTTGTGCCCTGCTTGAGAATCCCAACAAGAGTGAATCCTTGCTGTTGTATGTAACGTGGTGTCCAGTGGAGGAACTCGGTGACAGATTTGGTCACCAACTTACTGAGAAACCTCAGACTTGCAGCACATGTGTGTTAGTCAGGTACTAATGTTGGGCTGGCCCAGTCCTGATGGTTCTCCTTGGAAATTCTTGCCATAGCTGATATGATTTGACACACTGACTGGCCAGAGACACTGACACACTGACTGGCCACACACACACACACACACACACACCTTCCAAGTTTTCACAATGGATTTGATTTGGCTTTTTTGACACTGATGAACAGAAAAAGACCCTTTCGTGTCAAAGTGAAAACCGTTCCCTACAAAGTGATGTAAATTAATTACAAATATCAAACACAAAATAATTGATTGCTTAAGTATTCACCCCCTTCAAGTCAGTTTTTAGTAGATGCACTTCTGGCAGCAATTACAGCCTTGAGTCTGTGTGGATAGGTCACTATCAGCTTTGTACAGCTGGACACTGCAATTTTTCCCCACTCCTCTTTACAAAGCTGCTCAAACACTATCAGATTGCCTGGGGATCGTGAGTGAGCATCCCTTTTCAAATCTAGCCGCAAATTCTCCGTTGGATTGAGGTCTGGACTCTGACGTGCCCACTCCAGGACATTAACTTTGTTGTTTTTAAGCAATTCCTGTGTAACTTTGGCTTTATGCTTGGTGTCATTGTCTTGCTGAAAAACAAATCGTTCTGTCAAGTCACAGTTCTCTCGCAGACTACATCAGGTTTTCCCCCAGGATTGCCCTGTATTTTGTTGCATTCATTTTACCCTCTACCTTCACAAACCTTCCAGGGCCTGCTTCAGTGAAGCATCCCCACAGCATGATACAGCCACCATCATGCTTCACGGTAGGGATGGTGCATTTTTGATGATTGTGGCATTTGGTTACACCAAACCAAAAAGATCAATTTTGGTTTCATCAGGTCATAGAACCTTCTTCCAGCTGATTTCAGAATCTCCCACATGTCTTCTGGCAAATTCTAGCTGAGATTTCCTGTAAATTTTTTTCCAACAGTGGCTTTCTCTTTGCCACTCTCCCATAAAGCTGCAACTGGTGAAACACCCGGGTATCCATCTTCTGACTTGTGTTTTTCAATAACCTTTCCGCAGAGTTGCTTGGAGTGATCTTTTGTCTTCATGGTGTAGTTTTTGCCAGCTGTTGGACCTTCCAGATAGAGGTGTATTTTTCCTACAATCAGTTGAAACAACTTGACTGCACACAGATCTTCATTTAACTAATTATGTGACTTCTAAAACCAACTGGTGATGGTTTGGTGTGTCATATTAAAGGGGCTGAATACATATGCAATCAATTATTTTGTTTTTTATAATTGTAATTAATTTAGATCACTTTGAAGAGATCTGTTTTCACTTTGACACAAAAGAGTCTTTTTCTGTTGATCAGTCAAAAAACCCAAATTAAATCCACTGTGATTTAATGTTGTAAAACACTAAAACATGAAAACTTCTTGGCGGGGGGGGGGGAATACTTTTTATAGACACTGTGTATAATTAAATAAGTAGTGCAAAAATAGTGAGTTCATGGGTTTTAGATTAGATTAGATTATGACACTCAGTCCTCGTTTATTGTCATTTAGAAATGCATGCATTAAAAAATGATACAATGTTTCTCCAGAATGATATCATAAGAAAACACAGGACAAACCAAGACTAAAATTTACAAAACCACACAATTATAACATATAGTTACAACAGTGCAAAGCAATACCATAATTTGATAAAGAGCAGACCGTAGACACGGTAAAAAAAAGTCTCAAAGTCCCGATAGACTCATCATCTCACACAGGCGGCAGAAGGGAGGAACTCTCCCTCCCATGAAGCTCCAAGCACCGCAAACTTGCCGATGTAGCACCATTGGAAGTACCCAACTGCAGCGGACTCTGAGTCCATCTGAAAATTTTGAGCCTCTGGCCAGCCCCTCCGAGCGCCATCCTCTGCTAAGCGCTTCGACCCCGCCCTGGCTGCCGAGCAACAAGCAAAGCCAAGGACTTGGGGCCTTCCCCTCCGGAGATTCTGGACGACACAATAGCAGCAACAGCGAAGCAGGCATTTCAGTAGTTTCAGCAGATGTTGCTCCGTGCTCTCACATCTGTCTCCATCAAATCAGGATTGTGCACGGCATCCTACTTGACAAATAACAGACATCACTACCGGAGTGGCTGCTGCGAGCTGCGTCACGTCGCCATCTTCTCCTCCCTCCTTCTTGATTGTCCATTCAGAAATCTGATGGTGGAGGGGAAGAAGCTGTTCCTAAAATGTGGCGTGTGTGCCTTCCACCTCCCCTACCTTCTCTCTGATGGTAGTAATGAGAAGAGAGCAAGTCCTGGGTGATGAGTGTCTTTAATGATGAATTCCACCTCTTTGAGGCATCGCTCTCCACGAATCGACTTCCTTACCATTGGAGCGCACTGTAGATCTCATCCACCATTCCTCTGGAGCTGGCTTCATACACTAGGACAGGCATGTCCCTATAGCAACAGGGTACGAGGCCCGCCAAATACCCTCACCCGGTCTAGCCCGCCTGTTGCAGGGTGTGGCCACTGTCACATGCAGACTGCAACGTGGAGCCACAGGTGAGAGCTGGGTGTCCGCTGGGACCCAAAGGACAGTGAGCTGTCCCAGAATGGACACGGCAAGCTCCTTGACCAGAGCTACTACTGCTTATTGTAACCTGTAGTAACTTCTGTACTGCTGCCACAAAATAACACGTTTCATGAAATAAGTTAGTGATAATTAACCTGATTCTGATTTTCATTGTGCAGGAGTTAAAGGATTCCAAAGTCGAACAGCCAGTGACAACACAACCCTTTCCCTATCACCTGCCAGCTTGTACCCATCCCCACCCCCACCTGCCTATTCTGGCTTCCAGTGCTGATGAAGGGTTTCTGCCCAAAACGTCGACTGCTTATTCCTCTCCATAGATGCTGCCTGACCTGC
Source organism: Mobula hypostoma (assembly GCF_963921235.1). Taxonomy (NCBI): domain Eukaryota; kingdom Metazoa; phylum Chordata; class Chondrichthyes; order Myliobatiformes; family Myliobatidae; genus Mobula; species Mobula hypostoma. Next base: position 146,609,590 of record NC_086098.1, read on the forward strand.
AGAGTTCTTCCAACATTTTCTGTGTGTTGCTCAGGATTTCTACCATCTGCAGAGTCTCTTGTGTTAACCCTTTCCCCACAGTACAGTTGTAGAGGTGCCCGACATACTGTGGTGCTCCTGCATTGCTCCTAATAGTTCAGAATCTATAATCATAGCACAGAATGAAGCCATTCAGCCCATAAAGTCAGTGCAAGCCCAATGAGACCAATGTCCTTCCTCTTTCCTCACACCCTGCAATTTTCCTACAAGTACCTACACAATTCATTTTTGCAAGCTTCAGTGGAACTTGTTTCCACCACCCAGGCAGAATATTTCAGGTTATAACAATTTTCTACATAAGACCATCAGACCTTAAGACAATGGAGCAAAATTAGGCCATTTGGCCCATCGAGTCTGCTCTGCTATTTGATCATGGCTGATCCATTTCCCTCTTAAACCCTTCCTCTTGCCTTCACCCCGGAGCCTTTCACGCCCTGACTAATCAAGAATCTATCAACACCCAGTAACTTGGCCTCCATAGCTTCCTGCGGCAATGAATTTCACAGATTCACCACTCTCTGGCTAAAGAAATTCCATTCTAAATAGATGTCTCTCTATCCTGAGGCTGTGCCCTCTGTCCTAGACTCCCTCACCATAGGGAACATCCTCTCTACATCCACCCTACTGAGGCCTTTCAACATCCGATAGGTTTCAATGATCCCCTCCCCGCCCATTCTTCTGAATTCGAGTGAGTACAGGCCCAGAGCCATCAAACGCTCCTTTTATGACAAGCCTTTCAATCCAGGAATCATTTTTGTGAACTCCTTTGTACCCTCTCCAATGTCAGTACATGCTTTCTTAGATAATAGGCCCCAAACTGCTCGCAATACTCCATCTGAGGCCTCATCAGTGCCTTATAAAGCTCCAGCATTGCATCCTTGTTTTTATATTCTAATCCTCTCAAAATGAATGCTAAAATTGCAATTGCCTTCTTCACCACTGACTCAACCTGCAAGTTAACCTTTTGGGAATCCTGCATGTGGACTCCCAATAGGGTTGCCAACTGTCCCGTATTAGCCAGGACATCCCGTATATTGGGCTAAATTGGTTTGTCCCATACGGGACCACCCTTGTCCCGTATTTCCCCTGCTAGAGTGTTCCTATGAAACCGTTCGTAAGCCGAAATGGCGTAAAGTGCAGAAGCAATTACCATTAATTTATATGGGAAAAATTTTTGAGTGTTCCCAGACCCGAAAAATAACCTGCCAAATCATATCAATAACACATAAAAGCTAAAATAACACTAACATATAGTAAAAGCAGGAATGATATGGTAAATACACAGCCTATATAAAGTAGAAATAATGTATGTACAGTGTACCAGGATCAGGAAGATTAAGCCAAAACCAACTTGTAGGAAAAAGTTGGCACATACACACATGCGCACATCACGCGTGCACACACAGGTGCCCGCACAAGGCTTCATGGTCCTGGTAGTCTTTCTCAGGGTAAACACAAGCGTCCCGTATTTGACTGCTACTTTTGTCCTTTATTTGGGAGTGAGGAAGTTGGCAACCCTAACTCCCAAGTCCCTTTGCACCTCAGATTTTTGAGTTTTCTCCCCATTTAGAAAATAGTCTACGTTTTTATTCCTTCTACGAAAGTGCAAGACCATACACTTCTTTGTATTCCATCTGCCACTTCCTTGCACATTCTCCTAATCTATCTAAGTCCTTCTGGAGCCTCCCTGCTTTCTCAACATTAACTGCCCCTCCACCTACCTTTGTATCACCCTCAAACTTGGCCATTTCCAAATCAGTGCAAAAGATGTATCATGGAGAGCATTCTAACTGGCAGTATCACCATCTGGTATGGGGGAGTGGGTTACTGCACAGGATCAAAGTACGTTGCAGAGATTTGCAAAATGTGTTAGCTCCATCATGGGCACTAGCATCTGTAGTATCCAGGACATCTTCAAGGAGCAGTGCCTCAAAAATGTGGCGTCCATCATTAAGGACATGCCCTTTTCTCACTGTTACCATCAGGAGACGGTACAGAAGCCTGAAGGCACACACTCAGCGATTCAGGAACAGCTTCTTCCCCTCTGCCGTCCGATTCCTAAACAGACATTGAAACCATGAACACTACCTCACTGCTTTTTATTTCTATTTTTTTGCTCTTCTTATTTAATTTAACTACATAATATATGACAATGAATAAATAAACAAACTTACTGTAATTCACAACTTTTTCCTTTCTATGATCATGTATTGCAATGTACCTGCTGCTGCAAAGTTAACAAATTTCATGACGTGCCAACGATATTAAACCCGGTTCTCATTCTGATACTAATTCATTGACATACAACTTAAAAAGTAGAGGTCCCAATACCAACCCCTGTGGAACACTGCAGTGATCATTGCAGCCAACCAGGAAAGGCTCCCCTTATTTCCACTCTTTGCCTCCTGCCAATCAGCCACTGCTTTATCTATGCTAGTATCTTTCCAGTAGTACCATGGGCTGTTATCTTGCTAATCAGTGTCATTTGTGGCACCTAGTCAAAGGCTTTCTGAAAATCCAAATGAGCAACATCCATTGACTCTCTTTTCTCTATCCTGCCTGTTACTTCCTCAAAAAATTCCAATAGATTTCTCAGGCAAGGTTTTCCCTGGAGGAAACCATGCTGACCTTGGCTCATTTTATCATATGACTCCAAGTACATGACTTACTGATTTCTTTAGAGATATAGTGGGGAACAGGCTCTTTCACAGAAAGAGGTGCACCATCCAGCAACCCAGCTATTTAACTCTAACCTAATCATGGAACAATTAACCTACTAACTGGCATATCTTTGGTCTGTGGAAGGAAACCAGAGCACTCAGAGGAAATACACGCGCTCACCGGAAGGACAGTGTCAGAATTGAACTCTGAGCTCCAATACCCCATGCTAATTGCTATACTATTGTGGCGCTCTAAAGAAAAATGTGTGTACTCAGTTCTCAACCCTCTTAAGAGCTTAAGAACATAAGAAATATGAGCATCTGGCCTGTGGAGCCTGCTCCGCCATTCAATAAGATCATGGCTGATCTGGCCATGGACTCATCTCCACCTACCTGCCTTTTCCCCAGAACCCTTAATTCCCCTACTATGCAAAAATCTATCCAACCTTGCCTTAAATAACCCATGAACATGAAGAGTTTCTCTCTAGTTATTCTGCCTAGACTTTTCTTATGGTGTGTTGGCTTTCATTAGTCATGAAGGCCACCAGGTTGCAGCTACTGAATCTGAAGGCCTGGTTAAACCATATTTGTTTCAGTATAAATGGTGTTCAGTTATTGTGAATGGTTTGTGTTCAGTTCTGGTTGTCTCATTATAGGAAGGACATGGAAGCTTTAGAGAGGGTGCAAGGAGATTTACCAGGATGCTGCCTGAATTAGAGAGCATGTCTTATGAGGATAGGTTGAGTGAGCTAGGGCTTTACTCATTGGAGAGAAGGAGGATGAGAGGTGAATTGATAGACGAGGTGTGCAAGATGAGAGCAGAATCAGATAAAGTGAATATCCAGAGACTTTAGCCCAGGGCAGAAGTGACTAATATGAGAGGGCATCATTTTAAGATGATTGGAGTAAAGTATAAGGAGGATGTTGGGGTCAGGTTTTCTACACAAGGAGTGGTGTGTGTGTGGAATGCACTGCCGGCAGTGGTAGTAGAGGTAGATACATTAGAGACAGTTAAAAACTCTTAGATGGGCACATTGCTGATAGATCAACAGAGGGTTGTGTGGGAAGGAAGGGTTAGATTGATCTTAGAGTAGGTTGGCACAACCTTGTGGGCTGAAGAACACATACTGTGCTCTAGTGTTCTGTGTTCTATAGAAACATAGAAAACCTACAGCACAATACAGGCCCTTTGGCCCACAAAGCTGTGCTGAACATGCCCCTACCTTAGAACTACCTAGGCTTTACCCATAGCCCTCAGTTTTTCTAAGCTCCATGTAGCCATCCAGGAGTCTCTTAAAAGACCCTATCTTTTCCACCTCCACCACCGCTGCCACTGCCCATTCTACGCACTCACCACTCTCTATGTAAAAAACTTACCCCTGACGTCTCCTCTGTACCTGCTTCCAAGCACCTTAAAACTGGCCCTCTTGTGCTAGCCATTTCAACCCTGGGGAAAAACCTCTGACTATCCACATGATCAATGCCTCTCATTATCTTGTACACCTCTATCAAGTCACCTCTCATCCTCCGTCACTCCAAGGAGAAAAGGCCGAGTTCACACAACCTACTCTCTAAGGCATGCTCCCCAATCCAGACAACATCCTTGTAAATCTCCTCTGCACCCTTTCTGTGGTTTCCACATCCTTCCTATAATGAGGCGAACAGAATTGAGCGCAGTACTCCACGTGAGGTCTGACCAGGGTCCTATATAGCCGCAACATTACCTCTCGGCTCCTAAATTGAATTCCACGATTGATGAAGGCCAATGCACCATATGCCTTCTTAACCACAGAGTCAACCTGCGTAGCAGTTTTCAGTGTCCTATGGACTTGACCCCCAAGATCCCTCTGATCCTCCACACTGCCAATAGTCTCACCATTAATACTATATTCTGCCATCATTTTTGACCTACTAAAATGAACCATCTCACACTTATCTGGGTTGATCCCTATCTGCCACTTCTCAGCCCAGTTTTGCATCCCATCAATGTCCTGTTGTAACCTCTGACAGCCTTCCACACTATCCACAACACCCCCAACCTTTGTGTCATCATTTTTTTGATTAATTCATCAGGCCATTCTTTATTGCATTGAGTTCACAGGGAGATGTAACACATACAACAAAACAGAATTAAGCATCCAATAGTAATATTTCACCCTGTATCGTGTTCTATATTTTTGAACATTTCTTATGAACAGAGTTCAACTTGTCCAGTTTAAGCCCTGATTTCCTCATGTGAATTCGGGAAGCGAGAAGGAAAAGATTTAGTGAAATGGAAGGTTAAGCAAAGCTCATACATCGCATTTCACCACTGATCAACACAGTGCAAACAGAATCTACATCGATATACTGTACAACAGAGCAACTTCATTCATAGCCTGGAAACTGAACAGCTAACCAGCTAGAAATGCTCCATACTCTGCAGGTGACCGTTAAAGCTCATCGACAATGATCCCTTTCGCTGTTACAGGTGCCCCGAAATACTTCTCATCAGCAATGACTGCACAGTAAAGAGCAATGCTTAATAAACATTTGAAATGAGCTCCCTTTGCAAGTTGTGGTTGTCTTGGAAATTTTACATCGCATCATAGCTCTCTGCATTAGCTTTTGTAGGGCAGTGATGCTAAATCACATCCAAAATCAGCATTAAAATATCTTTCTGTAGCAATTTTTGCAAGGGCTATAAAATTCTACACTTCATTTGCTTTCTAAACCAGAGCTACCTATCTTTAAATTTTTACTGTTCCCTAACTGATTTGCATAATTGTAATCCAATAAAGATGTAGCAGATCTGAAAACGCCATGTCATGTTGCTTTCTTTGTTGTTAAGTTGTGAAATACAACGTATAGGGGTTGTCTGGGCGCTTCATGGGTGATAAAATGATACTGCCTATTCTAAGAGTGAGAAACTACTTTGATATATATGTACTTTGATACATAAATACATAGTGACAGTTTAATAAATGCACCAAAGTAAGGCTGGAGAAAAAAAGATGCCCCTGTTTACAACCCCCGCGGTATCAGCTATTATTTCTATTGTTAATGTAGATGGTCTTTCTTTTAGCACCTCCTCTATCTCCCATGAAGTACTTGTTTGCAGCCTGGCAACAGTTTCAAGTGAGAGCCTGCCAGACCCTTTAATAGCCTGAACATCATCCCAAATCCCACTCTGCCCCGCATTCGCTCTTTGTCACTAAACCACCAGGTTCGAGTAACCTAAGCCGTCACAAAGGCCGAGAGAAAATGATCAAACCGTTATCGACAAAGAAAAAGCAAAGTGTGAAAAGAAGCCGGGGCCGGACCGGAGAGGTAGACGGAAAGGATACCCCAGAGCCGGGAGAGAATTGCCCAGAGTTTTATGATGTGTCTCTGTGCTACCTCTGATAAAGAATCTTATGATGCCATAAATCAACGAAGAGCCCATACATGAGCAGCTGGCATATGTGCTAATAATACTAATTATTAATCATGCCAATTTCACACCCTTCAGAATTTTTTGCCACGTGTCTTCGGCACCCATAGATGTATTGATGCATTGAGCTCATAATATTATGAAAATATTTGCTTTCAGGCTTACAAGACAGTGCCCGCATCAGTGCTCATCTAGCAGCTCCTTTCTGTGACTTTGGGAAGCTGTCCTTTGGCTTAGAGAACCAATGTCCCTCCTAATGTTGTCACCTTTTGCTTTTCCAATATACATCAATGTCACAGGCTTCTCATTGTTGGGAAAGTTTTGATTTAGTTTCAGCATTGGAAAAGTCTGCCTCTGACTGCTAGGTCACTATTATTTTTATTTCGATGTCAGGTTGTGGACACTTACTTTGATGCCTTCCTTTGAACTCGCTTAAAGAAAGGGATTTGCATGCAGCTACCTCTCTGCTTGACCCGTAGTCGAACAACCTTTATGAGCAAACACTCGCCATTTAACCGTTATGGCCTGTTCTCTTCTCACGGGCCTGGGCTGTCTTTTATTCTGACGTTCTGTCATCGTTAGGTACATTTGAAACTAAAGCAATTTAGATGACATCATTCTATGGTCATTCGGGCTACGTTTGTAATGGGATAATTTAAGCTACAGCTGGTGTTATGGCAAAGAAGGATTTTGTTTTGTCCCTGCACAATGGTTTTCTGTGATAGCATCGAACAGCAGAAAGAATCTAAATCAGCTGTACAAAATTACCTGTTGATAAACCGAAACTAAACATTATATTTCCTCTGGACCAGGTAAGAGTTTGTCCGGTAAATAGAGAGCGTCTTGCACTCTAAGTAAACTGTTTTTAATTTTTTTAAAGTTTAGAAATACAGCGTTGAACAGACCCTTCCAGCCCACTGAGCCATGATTTAACCCTATCAAACCAAGCAGCTATGAAATTTAAAGCAACACACACAAAATGCTGGAGGAACTCAGAAGATCAGGCAGCATTCACGGTAATGAATGAACAGTTGACATTTTGGGCCGAGACCCTTCTTCAGGGAGTTTAGACTTCTAAGGCTAGCAGAGAAATTAACTGAACACTGGTAACAGCATCCGTCGCAGTGCGGAATTCTCAGGGTAATCTGATCAGCTCCGCAGTGCTAAGTTAGGGCTTGTTCAGCAGCTCCCTTCTAGGGGTGCAGCCTTATTGGGCAGAAACTCTTAGATAGGCACATGTGTGATCGAAAAATGGAGGGTGATGTAGGAGGTAAGGGTCACATTGATCTTAGAGTAAGTTAAAAGGTCTGCACAAAATTATGGGCTGAAAGGCCTGTACTGTGCTGTAATATTCTATGTTCTAACTTTGGCCTTAATGTCTCCTTAATGCCCTTCCCTAGAAACCAGCCAGAAACTTTGCAGTGGTCCATATCCCTATGAACCTGCATCACGAGTGACAGTGAACTTTTTATATTTTACTTAAGTAAAGTCTATCCGTTGTAAATTGCTGTTCTAACACTTTCAAATAAAGGAAAGCTGGAAACACTGCAATGTTTTCTCTTTGGAAATTAAAGTCTTCCCGTTGTTTTGAAAGGAGGCTGAGAGAAAAAAAAAGTTGGACATTGTTTTCTTTCCTGATTTTTAGAGGAAGTAGTTGAAGTTTATTTCAGTCAGTGAGCAGCTCACTCTTAAATCTGTACAGTTAATTAGAAAGCTGATTTAGCTGAGGATGGCGGTAAACCCAGTTTGAAGCTGTCCAGTGCAACAGGAACAGAGATAGTTTACTGAAATGCTTTAAATCATTTTCCAAACGAGTGTGAGTAAGCAGGGCACTGATTCCTTATTGGTATGCTAAAGACCAATTAGCATGGCTCACTGTCACTCCTGCTAATGTTGTAAGCTAAAGAGCCCATTTGTCCTTCTACGTGTGCTTACCATGGAAGGGCTGGTCAAGCTGTCCCTCCCGCTCCTGCTGACTCTACAGCTGCTCCGTTCCAGTCACCCCCACAAGGCTCAGGCTTGGGGCCGCAGGCGCCTCACCGAGACATTTCTATTAATCAGCCACATCCCGTTATCAGACAGCTTCAATTTCACACCTTTTGTGCAGCTTTGCCTGTCTTCAGCCAACATGTAAAATTAGTTCTTACGTGTAAAGAGATGGACGTACAGTGAAATAAAGCAAACTTAGGCGCAGTCCTTTCATCTTGGGCTTGTGCAAGCCACTGGCAGTTTATTATCTGTTATTCCAACACTGTGTGTTCCTGGAACAGGCCCTGCATGTTCACTTTTACATACTTCATGAAAAATGTATTGCATTATCCTCATCCTACTTGTCAGGGCAGAAGTATTCTTACAGAAGTTCAAGTGTGAGTGGGTGAAGTGAATATACCCATTGTCTGCCAATCGTAATATTACAATATTCTAATTACAGACAATAATATGGACGCGAGCTTTCCCAAGTTTTATTTCTTTAAGAACTCTGCTCTTCCCGATGTTTTGTCTATTCCTGCCATTACAGCTGTCACCTTTTGCATATTTTCCCATACGAACGTGTGTACATTTATCACAGTGTGGGATTGCCCATTGCAATTGTAAAAGTGAATTAATGAGGTGTCATGGATGGCTGCAGTCACCTTGGAACTATTCATGGTCAAATGGTTCGCTCAGCGCACTTGTTCGCACAGGGAAGTCTGAGCCGAGCCCACTTGAAGCGGTAAGTCACAACCACACAACAAATCATGAGGGAGCTACAGTAGCGTAGTGGTTAGCCCGATGCTATTATAGCTCCGGGTGTTCCGGAGTTCAGAGTTCAATTCTGGTGCCCTCTGTAAGGAGTTTGTACGTTCTCCCTGTGGTCGTGTGAGTTTCCTCTGGGTGCTCTGGTTTCCTCGCACAGTCCAAAGACGGACCAGCTAGTAGTTTAGTTGGCCATTGTAAATTGTCCTGGGATTAGGCTAGATCGGGTTAAATCAGTGGGATGCTGGGTGTCACAGCTCAGTGGGCTGGAAGGGCCTGTTCTGCACAGTTTCTCTAAATAAAACAAATATATGGAAAGAACATAAAAACATAAAAACTAAGGGCAAGAGACTGCTGTTCGGCCCATCAAGACTGCTCTACTATTCAATAGAAACATAAGAACTAGGAGCAGGAGACGGCTGTTCGGCCTATCAAGCCTGCTCTACTATTCAATAAGAACATAAGAACTAGGAGCAGGGGGCAGCCATTTGGCCCATCAAGCCTGTTGACCCTGCTCCACCATTCAATAAGATCATGGCTGATCTGGCCATGGACTCAGCTCCACTTACCTGCCTTTTCCCCATAACCCTTAATTCCCTTGCTCGGCAGAAGTCTATCTAACTGTGTCTTAAATATATGTAATGAAGCCTCCACTGCTTCTTTGAACAGAGAATTCCACTGATTCACTGCTCTCTGGGAAAAGCAGTTTCTCCTCATCTCCACCCTAAATCTATTTCCCCAAACCTTGAGCCTATGTCTCCTCGTTCTTGACCTACCAGACAGTGGAAACAACTTTCCTGCCTCGATCTTATTTCATAATTTCATACGTTTCTATGGGATCCCCTCTCATTCTTCCAACTTCTGTTAAAGTACTTTTAAGCATGCAATTAATGTACATTAGATTGCAGGGAGATCAATATCACCACTGTGACTGATTACAGCATCATTCTAAACACCTAGTACACAATTAGAAAGCACCCTTTTACACTTCCACTTGAATTCTCCCACGTCACATTGACTGCACATACATACAGTGGCATCAAATTTCATCAAAGTACTGTATTGAGAGATGGTACTGGTGTACCTCGGGTCACAGGGCGCCATCTCAAGGGAAAGGTTAGATTGATTTTAGGTAGGTTAAAGTGTTGGCACAACATCATCAGCTGAAGGGCCTGTACTGTGCTGTAGTGTTCCATGTTCTATGTTCTGTGTTCCGTGTTCCATGTTCTGTGTTCTGTGTTCCGTGTTCTGTGTCTATGTTCCATGTTCTGTGTTCTGTGTTCCGTGTTCCGTGTCTATGTTCCATGTTCTGTGTTCCATGATTTGTTCTGTGTTCTGTGTTGTATGATGTATGATGAAGGAAAAGCTTTTCCAAGGTTTGGGTGCAAAGGACTGGTTAAATAGACATTTGAAACCCAGCTTCAAATCTTGTTCAGAATAGCAATAAATAATATTTTCTATGCCTGATTGCTTAATGATATATATTATAGGTATTATGGTTAGGTATCAGCAAAGAAACTTCAAAAGTCTCTAAGGCTGCTGCTTTGTAGCATAGCAATTACATAACACTAACTGTAAGCTCGGGGTTCTCTCTGTAAAGAGTTTGTACATTCTCTCCATGACCGTGTGGGTTTCCTCCAGGTGCTCCAGTTTCTGCCTACATTCTAAAGACATACAGCTTAGGGTTTGTAAGTTGTGAGCATGCTATGTTGGCACCAGAAGCATGGCGATGCTTGTGGGCTGCACCCAGCACGTCCTCAGACTGTGTTGGTCTTTGATGCAAGTGACACATTTCACTGTATGTTTGTGTTTGGTGTACATATGACAAATAAAGTGAATCTTTATTTTAAAATATCTTTCCAGGTCTCTTCAAGCTGCCCATTTAGTCAAGTTGGGATGATGAATGGGAAGCCACTCAAAACTCTGGTGCCAAGTGAATTGATCAAACATTTCAAAGACAGAAAAAGAAGGAAAAGGTAAAAATTATTCAACAGGTCAGGCAGCATCTGTGAAGAGAGAAACAGAGTTAACGCTTGAGGTCAATGACCTTTTATCAGCTTCTTGATAAATATTTTAATGGGATCGGCATCCTCTGAGTTAACCTTCTCAGCAGAGTTAACTGTTTGTGTTCTTACCTTTTGCAGACTGATTGTTTGTCCCTCGTGTTAGGAGTGACCTTTCATCAATCTATCGTGTTTCTCAGTGTTTACTGTGGATGCCCACAAGAAAATGAACCTCAGGGTTGTGTATGGTGACATATATGTACTTTGATAATAAATTTACTTTGAACTTTTTAGATTTCCAGGTTAAAGTCCTCAAGTTATGTATGGACATATCTGAATGGGAGTGGGAAGCAGAGTTGAAGTGGGTGGCTACTGGGAGATCCTGTCTATTGTGGCGGACAGAGCGGAGGTGCTCGACGAAGCGGTCCCCCAACCTGCGTCGGGTTTCACCGATGTAGAGGAGGCCGCATCGGGAGCACCGGATGCAATAGATGACCCCAACAGACTCACAAGTGAAGTGTTGCCTCACCTGGAAGGACTGTTTGGGGCCCTGAATGGTGTCAAGAGAGGAGGTATAGGTACAGGTGTAGCACTTGCACTTACAGTGATAAGTGCCGGATGGGAGATCCGTGGGGAGGGACGTGTGGACCAGGAAGTCGCGGAGGGATGAATCCCTGCGGAAAGCAGAGAGGGGTGGAGAGGGAACAATGTGCTTAGTGGTGGGGTCCTGTTGAAGGTGGCGGAAGTTGCGGAGGATAATGTGCTGGATGGAATTTTATTCTTTAGCATATTGCTATGTATCAAGAATCTTAACAAAATTACTGTTATTTCATAAACATAGTGCCCTTGGTTTGTTCTTCATCAAATTATGGTATTGCTTTGCACTGCTGTAACAATATGTTATAATTATGTGGTTCTGTCAGTTTTAGTCTTTGGTTTGTCCTGTTTTCTGTGATATCACTCCAGAGAAACATTGTTACATTTCTTAATGCATGTATGTATTTCTAAATGACAATAAAAGAGGACTGAGTGTTCTCATAATCTATAAAAAAATCCGCAGATGCTGGAAATCCAGGGCAGCACACGCAAGATGCAGGAGGAAATCAACAAGTCAGGCAGCATCGATGGAGAAGATTAAACAGTCGACATTTCGAGCTGAGACCCTTCGTCATTTCAGGTCATTTCGCATGAGGAATGAAATGACATTGATAAAGTAAGACATAAAGTCTGCTGTCGTCCCCTCCAACAGCCCCCAGCCACACCCCCCTCCCGAACCCAGTGATAAACTAGGAGAGAAAAGGAGAGTGTTAACACTGAGCGAATTAGAACTGTAAAGCAAATTGAGCAGAGCAGAAACAAACCAATTATGGCTCCTTTTGCAGCAAGAAAGATGTCAATAAATCCTTCGGTAAGCGGGTATTTTTCCATTGAGATCATGGGTTAAAGATAAAATTTGAGATGCTTAATGGAAGCATGAAGGGGAACTTCTTCACAGAGAGTGGTAAGAGTGTGAAATGAGCTGCCAGCACAAATGGTGGATGTGGTCTCGATTTCAACATTTAAGAGAAATTTGGATAGATACATGGATGGGAGGGGTATGAAGGACTATGGTTTGGGTGCAGGTTGCTGGGGCTAGGCAGAATAATAATTCAACATGAACTAGATGGGCTGAAAGGCCTGTTTCTGTGCTGTATAACTGTAAATTAATAGTCTTTTCTGATTTCATAGTCTTTGTGGTCAGCAGCAAGCAAGGACACGACCCACCCAGCCAACACACTTTTCGTCTCTCTTCCCTCCGGGAGAAGGCTTAGGAGCTTGAAGACTCATACGGCCAGATTTGGGAACAGCTTCTTTCCAACTGTGATAAGACTGCTGAATGGATCCTGACCCGGATCTGGGCCGTACCCTACAAATATCCGGACCTGCCTCTCAGTTTTTTTGCACTACCTTACTTTCCCTTTTCTATTTTCTATTTATGATTTATAATTTACATTTTTAATATTTACTAATTTTTACTATTTTTAATATTTTTAATATTTAATATTTGTAATCCAGGGAGCAGGAAGCGCAGAATCAAATATTGCTGTGATGATTGTACGTTCTAGTATCAATTGTTTGGCGACAATAAAGTATAAAGTACTTAATCAGCCAATATGCAGCAACAACTCAATGCATAAAAGCACGCAGACATGGTCAAGAGATTCAGTTGTCCAGACTAAATGTCAGAATGGGGAAGAAATGCGATCTAAGTGACTTTGACCGTGGAGTGGTTGTTGGTGCTAGATGGGGTGGTTTGAGTATCTGAGAAACTGCCGATCTCCTGGGATTTTCATTCATGACAGTCTCTAGAGTTTACAGAGAATGGTCTGAAAAACAAAAACAAAATCCAGTAAGTGGCAGCTTTGAGAGGGAAAGTGACTTACTAAGGGGAGAGGTCAGAAGAGAATGACCAGACTGGTTCAAGCTGACAGGAAGGTGACATAAACTCAACTAAAATTAAAATTAAAATTGAACTCAATCAAGTTATTTAATTAGCAAATTAAATAAACTAAGGGAAGATTAAGTAAAGGTGGCTGACAGCATAGAAACAAAAGAAAGGGCATATAATAGAGCAAATATTAGTGGGTAGTTAGAGGATTGGGAAGGCAAATTAAGAAAACCATAAGGAGAGAAAAGATGAAGTAGGAAGAGCAGCTAGCCAATAACATAAAGCAGGACAATAAGAGTTTTTTTTTCAGATACCTAAAGAGTAAAAGAGAAGCAAAAGTGTCATTCAAACTACTGGAAAATGATGCTGGAGAGGTACTGTCATAATGGGGGACGAAGAACTGGCAGACAAACATAATAGTATTTTGCATCAATCTTCACTGTGGAGGACAATAGTAGAATGCCAGAAATGTGAGTGTGTCAGGGAGCAGAAGTGAGTTTTGTTGATATACTCAGGAGATGGTGTTTGAGAAGTTAAAAAACCTGAAGGCAGATTAGTCACCTGGACCAGATGGACTACATCCCTGGGTTTCGAAAGAGGTAGCTGAAGAGTCTGTTGGTGCATAAGTAATGTTCCTTCAAGAATCACTAGATTATGGGATGGTTCCAGAGGACTGGAAAATTGCAAATGTCATTCACTCTTTAAGAAGGGAGGAGGTAGAAGAAAGGAATTTATGGGCCAGTTAGCCTGACTTCAGTGTTGGAAAGATGTTGGAGTCTATTATGGAGGACGAGGTTTTGGGGTACTTGGAGACACATGATAAAATAGGCCAAAGTCAGCATTGTTTTCTAACGAAGAGACCTTGCCTGAAAACTCTGCTGGATTTTTTGAGGAAATAAGGATCAGGATAAACAGAGGAGAGTCAGTGGATGCTGTGTAATTGGATTTTCAGAAGTTCTTTGACAAGGTGCCATACATGAGACTGCTTAACAAGATAAGAGCCCATGGTATTACAGGAAAGATACTAACACAGATAGAAGATTGGTTGACTGACAGGAGGCAAAGAATGAAGATAAAGGGTGCCTTTCTGGTTGGCTGCCGGTGACTAATGGTGTGCCACAGGGGTCAATGTTGGGACCGCTTTTTTTCTCATTGTATGTCAATGATTTAGATGAAGGAATTGATGTTTTTGTGTCATATTTTCAGATGTTATGAAGATGGGTGGAGAGACAAGAGGTGTTGGGGAAACAGGATGTCTGCAGAAGAATGTAGACAGATCAAGGAAATGGGCACAGAAGCGGCAGATGGAATACAATGTAGGGAAGTGTATGGTGATGCACTTTGGCACATGCATTAAGGAGTGGACCATTTTCTACATGGGGAGAAAATTTAAAAATCAAAGGTGCAAAGGTTAACTTGCAGGTTGAGTCAGCGGTAAAGAAGGCAAATGCAACGTTAACATGGGTGGAAGTCAGGAACGGGAAGGGAGCAGTTACTCCAGTGGGAGTATTCTCAATTGGTAGCAGCAGAGACACTGAGGAGCAGATTGGGAGGCAGATTTTGGCAAGGTGCAAAAATACCAGGGTTGTTCTCATGGGTGACTTTAACTTCCCTAATATTGATTGGCACCTGATAAGTTCCAATGGTTTAGAAGGGCAGAGTTTGTTAAGTGTGTCCAGGACGGATTCCTGTCACAGTATGTTGACAGGCTGACTAGAGGGAATGTCATACTAGATCTAGTATTAGGTAACGAACCGGGTCAGGTCACAGATCTCTCAGTGGGTGAGCATCTGGGGGACAGTGACCCACCGCTCCCTGGCCTTTAGCATTATCATGGAAAAGGATAGAAACTGAGAGGACAGGAAAATTTTTAATTGCGGAAGGGCAAATTATGAGGCTATAAGGCTAGAACTTGCGGGTGTGCATTGGGATGACGTTTTTGCAAGGAGATATACTATGGACATGTGGTCGATGTTTAGGGATCTCTTGCAGGATGTTAGGGATAAATTTGTCCCGGTGAGGAAGATAAAGAGTGGTAGGGTGAAGGAACCATGGGTGACATGTGAGGTGGAAAATCTAGTCAGGTGGAAGAAGGCAGCATACATGACGTTTAGGAAGCAAGGATCAGATGGGTCTATTGAGGAATATAGGGTAGCAAGAAAGGAGCTTGAGAAGAAGTTGAGAAGAGCAAGAAGGGGGCATAAGAAGGCCTTGGTGAGTAGGGTAAAGGAAAACCCCAAGGCATTCTTCAATTATGTGAAGAACAAAAAGATGACAGGAGTGAAGGTAGGACCGATTAGAGATAAGGGTAGGAAGATGTGCCTGGAGGCTGTGGAAGTGAGCGAGGTCCTCAATGAATACTTCTCTTCGGTATTCACCAATGAGAGGGAACTTGATGACGGTGAGGACAATATGAGTGAGGTTGATGTTCTGGAGCATGTTGATATTAAGGGAGAGGAGGTGTTGGAGTTGTTAAAATACATTAAGACAGATAAGTCCCCGGGGCCTGATGGAATATTCCCCAGGCTGCTCCACGAGGCAAGGCAAGAGATTGCTGAGCCTCTGGCTAGGATCTTTATGTCCTCGTCATCCATGGGAATGGTACTGGAAGACTGGAGGCAGGTGAATGTTGTCCCCTTGTTCAAAAAAGGTAGTAGGATAGTCTGGGTAATTATAGACCAGTGAGCCTTACGTCTGTGGTACTTTATTAGTACACCTGTTTGGAAATGCAGCACATCACACAAACCAATTTTCTGTCCTTGGACTCATTTTACACCACTCACTGTCAGAGCAGTGCTGCCAGGTTAATCAAGGACACGACCCACCCAGCCAACACACTTTTCGTCCCTCTTCCCTCCAGGAGAAGGCTCAGGAGCTTGAAGACTCGTACGACCAGATTTGGGAACAGCTTCTCTCCAACTGTGATAAGACTGCAGAACGGATCCTGACCCAGATCTGGGCCGTACCCTCCAAATATCCGGACCTGCCTCTCGGTTTTTTTGCACTACCTTACTTTCCCTTTTCTATTTTCTATTTATGATTTATAATTTACATTTTTAATATTTACTATTGATTTGTACTCCAGGGAGCGGGAAGCGCAGAATCAAATATCGCTGTGATGATTGTATGTTCTAGTATCAATTGTTTGGCAACAATAAAGTATAAAGTACTGTCTGCTACCGGAGTGGTTTAAGCCTGGAATTCTTGAGACCTTCCTGGAATCTCTTACTGGAAACCTGCATTTCAACTAATATTGCCTCCTTTACCAAGATAAACAGTTTCAGCACAGGCCTGGTGGTGTAGTGTTGACAGCTGATCGTGACAAGCCTGATTACTGCCACTCTTCAGAAGTGGAATGCTGCAATACCTTTTTGTATTTATTGCAGTGCTTCCAAAGCCCTCATCAGCCCAATAGTTCCCCCACATCCTTCTTCATTCCTTGCCCCTCAGTCAGCAAAGAAAATTATTTTCACATTAGCAACTCATTAGTGGTTATAAATCCCTGTGAAAAAACCCTGTTGGATCCAAGTGCATTGTCTTAATAGATTTGAATACTTATTTTGGTCATTGTTCCTTGCTTCAGCCTCGGCCCACAAGAACCACTGTAATGCACATGGTTAAGTGGGCAGGGTGAGGATGCTGTCAGGGTTATCAATCACTTTCCATCAATGTCAGTGCCTCCTGGGGAGTCACCACCCACAGGCAAGTCACTCAAACTGTCAGCATCTTGGCCACGTACCTTGTTAACAACACCATTGCATGGCTTCTCCACTGTGCTGTCAACCAGAACTTCCAAACTATATCGGAAAGGATATTTCCAAATGCAACAAGCACACCTATCTTATTGTGATTGAGGGATGAAAATCTGTAATGTCATTGAGGAATGAAAACTTATAAGCACACCTCTAAACCAAACGTACCAATGAAGAAGCACACAATATCAAGGCTTGAATAGGGAAATCTCACGTAGAGAATGATTGGAGACCATCACGGTAGAGTGGTGTTAGCGCAATGCTATTACTTTGAGACCACGAAACCTTAAGACAAAGGAGGAGAGTTAGGCCATTTGGCCCATCGAATCGGCTCTGCCATTCCGTCAAGCTGATCTATTATCCAGCTCAACCCCATTCTTCTGTCTTCTCTCCTTAACCTTTGATGTCCTGATTACACAAGAGCCAATCAACCTCTGCCTTAAATGTACCCAATGACTTGTCCTCCACAGCCATCTGTGGTAAGGAATTCCACAGATATACCACCCACTGACTAAAGAAATGTTCGCTCATCTCTGTTCTAAATGGATGCTCCTCTGTTCTGAGGCTGTGCCCTCTGGTCCTAGACTCCCCCACTGTAGGAAACATCCTCTCCACGTCCACTAGGCCTTTCAATATAGATTAGATTTCAATGAGATCCCTCCTCATTCTTCTAAACTCCAGCGGGTGCAGGCCTAGAGCCATCAAACACTCCTCATATGTCACATACACAAAATGTTGGAGGAACACAGCAGGCCAGGCAGCATTGATGGAAAAGAGTAAACAGTTGACGTTTCGGGCTGAGACCCTTCACTGAACCCCGATGAAGGGTCTCGGCCTAAAATGTAGATGCTGCCTGACCTGCTCAGTCCCTCCAGCTTTTTGTGTGTGTTGCTTGGATTTCCAGCATCTGCAGATTTTCTCTTTGAGCTACTCCTCATATGTTAACTCTTCCATTCTTGGAATCATTCTTGTGAACCTCCTCTGAGCCCTTTCCAATGCCAGTACATCTTTTTTTTACATAACAGGCCCAAAGCTGCTCACAATACTCCAGGTGAGGCCTTATAAAGGCCTTATAAAGTCTCAGCATTACATTCTTGCTCTAATATTCCAATCCTCTCAAAATAAATGCTAAAATTGCATTTGCCTTCCTTACCACTGACTGAATATGCAAGTTAACCTTTAAGGAACCCTGCACAAGAACTCCCAAGTCCATTTGCAACTTGGATTTTTGAATTTTTTCTCCATTTAGAAAATAGTCTACACCTTTACTCCTTCTACCAAATTGGTTGACCATACACTTCCCCACACTATATTCCATCTGCCACTCCTTTGCCCATTCTTCCAATCTGTGTAAGTTCATCTGCAGACACCCTGCTTCCTCAATACTACCTGCCCCTCCACCTATCTTCATATCGGCCACAAACTTGGCCGTATAACCTGAAAAGGAGTGGATCGCAACCCCGAACCATGCGACACACCACTACTCACCGGTAGCCAACCAGACAAGGCCCCCTTGGCTTGAGGCTTCGGAATTCAGAGTTCAATCCCGGCCTCCTCCGTAAGGAGTTTGTACTTTCTCCCCATGAAGGGTTAATTTTTAAAAAATCTTTTTATTAATTATTATTGGAAATCAACAACAGAGAAAAATATATCAAAATAATCAAGATAACATATCCATATGAAGAGTAAAAGTTAAACTATCAACCAGGCTTAACAGTATATCAATAATAATCAAAAAAAAAACAAAGTATTAAAGCTTTTTTTTATGGAAAAAAGGAAAGAAGGGAAAAAAAAGAACCCCTACTAACTAATACAGAGAAAAACCCCTAATAACTAAAAAAAAGGGGAAAAAACCCATTTGGAGCACAAACCTGGAGCTATGCGCCATACAAGCTTCCATTAAAAAAAGACATCAAACCGCCAACCAAGTTCATATAACCAAGCATCAGAAAAGAACCAGCTTAATTAACTCAAGTCAAATGATAATAACGGGCAAAAGAGCCCCACCTTTTCTCAAAGTCAAATTTAGGATCAAAAGTTCGACTTCTAATTTTTTCCAAACTAAGACATAACATCACCTGAGAGAACCATTGTATCAAAGTGGGAGCAGAGGCATCTTTCCATTGTAATAAAATAGCCCTTCTGGCCAATACTATGACAAATGCAATTACATATTGGTCAGATATAGAAATACTGTGAATATGTTGAGGAATTATACCAAACTGTCAATTTATTAGGTTGTAAATTGATTTTCAAAGCTTTAGAGATTATAGAAAAAATAGATTTCCAAAATTGTTTCAATACAGATCATGACCAAAACATATGTGTAAAGTTTTGTATCTATCACTCTGATTATTTACATTAGGAAAAATTTTAGACAATCTCTCCTTCGTCAAATAATAACGATGTATAATTTTAAATTGAATTAGAGAATGACTGGCACAAATCGAAAAAGAGTTAACCAGCTTCAAAATTTGCAACCAGTCCTCTGTTATCAATGTCATATTAAGCTCTCTTTCCCAATCTTGCTTGATCTTAAGTAAAGGATAATTGTCCTGTTGTAATAGTAAATTATAAATTTTCCCAATAAAGCCTTTCACTAAAGGGTTCATTTTTAAAATAATGTCTAACAGGTCAGAATCTTGTACATATGGAAAATTACTTAAATATTCTTGTAAAAAATGTCTGACCTGAAGATATTACAAAAATTGTGAATATGAGAGAGTATTTAGTTACTAATTTCTCAAAGGACATCAATCAACCTTCTTGAAACAAGTCCATAAAGGAAAAAATTCCTTTATTCCTCCAAAGAGAAAAGGTAGGATCATTAAGTGAAGGTTTAAATAAATAGTTTCAATAAATTAAACTAAGAAGGTTAATTTTTTTAAGATTAAAAAACTTACGAAACTGATACCAAATTCGTAATGATTGATTAATCATAGGATTTATATTTAGAACAGAAATTTTGGCTAATTGTACAGGTAAAGGAGCTCCTAATAACGAAGCTAAATGAAATTGTTTCACAGTTTCTAATTCCAAGTCAACCCAAGATGGTCGTTCCTTTTTATCGGTCCAATACAACCAAGAATACGCATAACGTATATTAACCGCCCAGTAATACATTCTTAAATTAGGCAAAATAAGACCTCCATCCTTTTTTAATTTTTTTCCCGTGAAGGGTTAAATTGGGGGTTGCTGGACAGCACTGCTTGAAGGGTCAGAAGAGCCAATTCTGCACTGTATTGCTAAATAAATAAATGTCTGGGAAATCAGCTCATGGAATGGTTCAGTATAAAGGACAACTGTGTGACTTGATCTTTCTAAAATTATCCAAAGCCTTTATGCAGAGGCTTGTGATATTTTCCACATGTTAATTGTTTTATGCATTAGCACAAGGGAATCTCAGAGTCAGAGGAAATACTTTATAATGAAATGCAGAGCGATTCAATCAATATATAATTCAAAATATTAAAGCAATTGATTTATATAATAGGAATATTAGGAATTATTGAAACATTATAACCTCAGCAAGTAAACTTGGTACTCAAAATGTCTTTAAATATAAAAGAACAGGGTACCACAGTAGCACAGGAGTTAACGTGACACTATTACAGCCCAGGGCGGTGAAGTTTGGAGTTCAGTTCCACCGACCTCTTTGAGAAAGTCCGTATGTTCTTCCTGTGTGTGTGTGCGTTTCCTCTGTGTGCTCTGATTTCCTCCCACAGTCCAAAGGCCTTTCGGTTAGTAGATTAATTGGCCATTGTAAATTGTCCTGTGATTAGGCCAGGGTTAAGTAGGTGGGTTGCTGGGTAGCGCAGCTCGTTGAGCTGGTAGGGCCTGTTCCATGCTGTGTCTCTAAATAAAAGATAAAATAAAATGTTTTAACACGTCTTCAGTGTTCATCTTTCAATTATCTCTTGGCTGCTATTACTATTTCCATTTATATCCTTCTTTAACTTACGTTTGCCCTCTTATTCTGGAACTGGTGCAACTGTAACGAAAACCAATTGCCCTTTTTACACACCAGTCTTTGTAAATGTCCTAAATAGTGGGAAGTTCACGACTACAGATGCGCTGGGCTGTCCACACCACTCTCTGCAGAGTCCTGTCATTAAGGGAGGTACAGTTCCCGTACCAAGCAGTGATGCAGCCAGTCAAGATGCCCTCAATTGTGCCCCTGTAGAAAGTTCTTAGGATTTGGGGGCCCATACCAAACTTCCTCAACCTTCTGAGGTGAAAGAAGCGCTGTTGTGCCTTTTTCACCACACAGCTGGTGTGCATAGACCACGTGAGGTCCTCGGTGATGTGGATGCCAAGGAACTTGAGGCTGTTAACCCTCTCAACCCCAGATCCATTGATGTCAATAGGGGTTAGCCCGTCTCCATTCTTACTGTAGTCCACAACCAGCTCCTTTGTTTTTGTGGCATTGAGGGAGACGTTGTTTTCTTGACACGACTGTGTCAGAGAGATGATTTCTTCCCTGTAGGCCACCTTATTATTGTTTGAGATAAGGCTAATCAATGTCATGTTGTCCGCAAATTTAATTAGCAGATTGGAGCTGTGGGTGGCAATGCAGTCATGGGTGTACAGAGAGTAAAGGAGGGGACTCAGTACACAGCCCTGAGGGGCTCCTGTATTGAGAGTCAGAGGGTTGGAGGTGAGGGAGCCCACTTTTACAACTTGCTGGCAATCTGACAGGAAGTCCAGGATCCAGCTGTACAAGGCAGGGTCAAGGCCGAGGTCTCTGAGCTTCTTGTCGAGCCTGGATGGATCTGCGGTGGTGAATGCTGAACTGTGCTGGCGGTGCTGGTGGAAGCAGATACAATAGGGACTTTTAAGAGCCTCTTAATGGAGGGCTGCGTTCTAGGGAAATTCTAGGCAGTCTCTTGAGTAGTTTACATCGTCGGCACAACATTGTGGGCTGAAGGGTCTGTAATTTGCTGTAAATTTCTACGTTCTATGTTATTATGATTTTTGATGCTGCATCAGAAATGGGAAGACGATCACTTCGTTCTCCATTACACGTGTGTTGAAGAATGATTTGAATCTTGAATTTTAACACAGCCTCAAATATGTTGCACCACCTCATTTCATAACTGAATGATTTTTTTTTAATCCAACAGTTTCCGGTAGATGATTTTGAAGGGATATATAAGATAAAATACAACATAATTCTGGGATACATATGCATGTATAATTTGTGACATCAATGGTGGATAAACATGTTTTTATTTGTTATTTATTTATTGAGGTACAGCGCGGAACATGTCACCTTCCCACAAGCCCCTGCTTTTACCCAAGACTAATCACAGGACAATTTATAATGACCATTTATCCTACCTTTGGAATGTGGGAGGAAACCAGAGCACCCAGAGGAAACCCATGCAGTTATGGGGAGAATGTCCTTATAGACAGCTCCAGGAACTGAACTCAGCTGGCTGGTACTGTAAAATGTTGTGTCGCCCTGGTGCTCTTGGTGAGAAAGAATGGCTTTGGATCCCTGGTTTACAAAGTCTGCCAGCAATGAGATTTTCTTTGCTTTAGGGTATTCTGTAGACTGCATGATAGAAACTGGTTGCCACAATGTCAATAACATGAACTCCATTGCATCATATTGGCATGAGGAGGCTAAAAGGCAGATATCATGGGCAGGACACATTCTTCATCTATCGAGTTCTGTACCTAGAAAGTACTTAATAGGCGCTTCTTCTAAATCTTTTGTGTTTCAAAGGGTAGGATTTATTCATAGCAACAAAATGCAGCAATTTGCACAGGAAAGAAGTACCAAAGCTAAACATAAGGATGATATGGACGCAGGGGTAGTGAAGCTTTTAGAGAGCATGTGTCAAATTGCCAATAATCTCCAAAATAATTCTCTCATGTTCAATGATAATTCTGAGCAGAGATTAATTTTGACTAATGGATCAATAACAACAATTATGGATTTTTAAGGAGAAAGGATGAGTCCTAGTGCTTATTTATGTGTATACATTGTTCTACTATCCATAAAAATATCAGAGACAGATTGAAATAAATGAAGCATTTCAGAAAACCTGTTCAAAAGTTATTAATATTGATCTTTTGAAAAGAGAATTGAAAAATACATATTCATGGAAGCTCTGAACTACATTCGGTATTTGCTGTTATTATCATTGAATGTAATTTAGAACTTGTGTGGTGGGATAGAGATGCATCTCTACTAAAGGAAGTGTAAAGTGCTCCTTCCCTCTGCTAGCCTGCACGTCACCCTTGGGCGAGTTGTAGCACCTGCTTAGCACTACCCTCCCCACCCCCCACACCGATCAGGGTCACATGAAGCCATGGGAGCAGGTGGTGGATGGTCGTATGAGCAGCTGGTGCATATCACAAGTCCTGGCTATGCGACCACTGATGCCAGGCAGACAGTCTCTGAAGAGTATTGATAACGGCTGGGATTGCCCGTCTTGTAAAGACACTGCCCAGAAGAAGGCCACTTCTGTAGAAAAATTTGCCATAGACAATCACAGTCGAAGACCGTGACTGCCCATGTCATACGGCATGGCAAGTACTGATGATGGCGGTGATCACTCCAGTGTTCAATCAAACTCCAGAAGAAAAAATATATGCAGAGTGAAACAAATGCCAACTGTTCACTATCAAAATACTGATGTGTACACCAGGTCTGCGAGGATTTCAAAATGTATTATCCATCATCAGAGCAGCACACATAACGTACTGGAGGAACTCAGCAGGCCAAGCAGCATCAATGGAGGGGAAAAGTCATAGTCATAGTCATACTTTATTGATCCTGAGGGAAATTGGGTGAAAGAGTCAACATTTTGGATCAAGACTATTCCACAGGACTGGGAAGGAAGAGGGAAGGAGCCAGAGTAAGAAGGCGGGGGTGGGGAGGGAAACGAGTACAAGCTGGCAGGTGATAGGTGAGTTCAGCTGAGGGAGAAGGTGCATGCATGGAGGAGAAGGGATGAAGTGAGAAGCTGGGAGGGGATAGGTGGAAGAGGAAAGGGACTGAAGAAAGAAAGAATCTGATAGGAGATGAGAGTGGACCGTGTGAGAAAGGAAAGGAGGACCAGAGGGCTGTGTGAGGAATTGCACCCCACACAGCCTTCCGATCTGCGCCTTGTAAGGTATGAAAATGCCCGACGCAGGCCTCTCAGGCCCGAGTCGACGTTATCATCATCATCATCATCATCATCAGGGAGGTGATAGGCAGGTGAGGAGAAGAGAAGGTGTGAGAGGGTAACCAGCAGGAGGAATGGAAAAAGAGGGAGAAGGAGAGGGGGGAGAAATTATTGGAAGCTGGAGAAATCAATGTTCATGCCATCAGGTTGGAGGCTACCCAGATGGAATTTGAGGTGTTGTTCCTCGAACCTGAGTTTGGCCTCATCAAGACAGTAGACGAGACATGTCAGAATGGGAATGGAAAGTCACCAGGAGATCCTGTCTTTTGTGGGAGACATAGTGAAGATGCTCAACAAGCCTGTCCCCTAACCTGTGTTGGGTCTTTCCAATATATGTAGAGGAGGCTGTACTGACAGCACCAGATAACTCAGAAAAAGGTGACCCCAAAAAACTCGTAGGTGAAGTATCACCTCAACTCAATCCTCAGCTGCTATGATGAGGGCAAACTCAGAGTGGAGGAGCAACGGCTCATATTCTATCTGCGTAGCCTCCATCCTGATGGCATAGGCACCCTGAGCAGCTCAGATAGACATCACAAACAACAGAAACGGAGGAATGGAAAGGCTGAAAGAAAACAACAGGCCTCTACAGGGGCTTCAATGATTAATATTAAGTAATCTTGTGGAATGTAAAATCTCAGCTTTAGCTAAAGATCAGCTAAAGTACAAGGGTTCTGCCAGTGCCTTTGCTGGTCCAGATAATGTCAACATCTCAGAACATCCATCCTAGGCTCAACACATTGATGCAATCATGAAGACGACATGCTGGCGGCTCTACTTCATTCGGGGTTTGAGGAGATTCAGTATGTCATCAAAGACTCTAGCAAATCTCTACGGATGTTTGGTGGATAGCATTCTGACTGGTTGCCTCACTGGCTAGTATCGAGGCTTCAATGCACAGGATCAACAGAAGCTGTGGAGAGTGTAGACCCAACCGGTCTATCATGGGCACAACCCTTCCCACCATCGAGGACATCTTAAACAGCCGGTGCTTCACAAAGGTGGCATCCATCATTACGAAGCTTCACCATTAGGGGCATGCCCTCTTCTTATTTCTACCATTGGGGAAGAGGAACAAGAGCCTGAAGACCCGCAGTCAATGTTTTAGGGACAGCTTCATCCCCTCTGCCATCAGATTTCTGAATGGTCACTACCTTGCTATTTTTCTTTCGATATCTACCTACCTATGCATATATATATATCTGTCTGCCTATCTATCTGCCTATCTATCTGTCTATCAATCTGTCTATCTATCTCTCTGTTTATCTATTGTTACGTACCCCGTAACTGGGTTGCCAAACCAGCAGAAATGGATCACTCAGTTGGAGTCTGGATTACTAGAACTAAGAAAGTTTTATTAAAGAAACAAGCAACACAGTACTCTAATCAAAAGGATAATGAATGCACAGTTCAGCAATGATAAACATACATGTACACAGAATTAAGATAACAGGATCAATCAAGCTCTATCGTTGTTTAGGGGTAAATGACCAGTTTCAAAATGACGCAAAGTTCAGTTCAATTTAGTTCAGTTCAGTTCGCAGTAATCGCTGCCGTGGCGATGGACAGTGTGGGGGTGGGAGAGAGAGAGCAAAACGAATGAATATTCAACACAGCTTCCACACAGCCCTTCGCAGTCAGCTTTCGGGCAAGTCCTTTGTGATGTCATCTGAGGTCACCGACCGTGACCCCTCCGTTTCCAGATACGAATCGTTTTCCTGCGGTGAACCTGGCACCCAGGCAAGGGTGGACACACACTAGGTTCCCGCCGATCGTACCTTTCCACCCTGAGCGTCTATGGCTTGATCCTATTGCCTGTCCATCACTTCAAATAGTTCGGGGTTCAAAGGGTGAGCCGCTCTTGACAGCTCTCCTTCCCCTTCATTAACATCTCCACATGCTGCTCCATTGTTTTCCTTATCTCTCTCTCTCCTGAAGACAGGTGGCAGACCAACTGCTGATTCCACTGGTGCCAGCCCAGGCCAGCTACATCTTAATCTATGTGTATTCTTGTCACACTATCCATCTATCTAACTTTGTGTTGGCGTGTGGACAAGTGGTTAAGGCGTCGGTCTGGTGATCTGAAGGTCGCTAGTTCGAGCCTCAGCTGAGGCAACGTGTTGTGTCCTTGAGCAAGGCACTTAACCACACATTGCTCTGTGACGACACCAGTGCCAAGCTGTATCAGCCCTAGTGCCCTTCCCTTGGACAACGTCGGTGGCATGGAGAGGGGAGACTTGCAGCATGGGCAACTGCTGGTCTTCCATACAACCTTGCCCAGGCCTGTGCCCTGGAAACCTTCCAAGGCGCAAATCCATGGTCTCATGAGACTAATGGATGCCTATATATATCTATCTATTTACCTATGTATCCATTTATTTATCTATATACTGATGTGTATATCTATCTCTCTGTCTATCCATCTATTTACCTGTCTACCTATCCATCTGACTATCTATCTATCTATCTATTTCTCTGTCTATCTGTCTATCGCTTTACCTATATATCTATTGTATGTTATGGTAATTTTTACTATTTATGGTAATCTTTACATCTTGCACTGTACTGCTAACACCTAGCTATTGATCTATCTGTCTATGCTTATTCATATGCTTGTCAGTGTTCAAAAAGGAATTGGATAAATATGCAAACACATGGTGAAGTTGTGAGAAAAAGTGAGCCAACGGGTCTAACTCGATCTTTCTGTACAAATCCCATACTGACTTGGTAGACTAAATATCCTCTATTTGTTGTAACAGATTTGTGATTCTATAATTTGAGGTATTATGATCTAAAATTTTCCAAGACTTTTCCTTCAAAATATAATTTGAAAATTCTGATGCCACATTTGGCCTGTAGCTATAAGACAGGTGAATCACTTGTACTCACTTTAGGATGACCTGCATTGTATGTCACTCTCAGATTGGAGGTGCCATCTTTCCTTTAAGGGAGATGTAACACAATTTCCACAACCCTGTCACTCAGGCCCGGCAGTGGAGATAGAGCCTGCAAATATATTGGGTGAAAGGCCACAAAAGGTAGGGTTGGGGTTAGAAAGACAAAGATGATGCCAGGATAGGTGGAGCAGCAGGTGGTGGTGTGGAACCAGGGAGTCTGCAGAAGGATTTGGACAGATTAGGAGAATGGATAAAGAAGTGGCAGACGGGATATAAAGAAGTGTATGGTCTTGTACTTTGGTAGAAGGCATCAAGGTGTAGACTAATTTCTAAACAGGGAGCAAATTGTGATCTTGGAGGAGCAAAAGGGCTTGGGAGCCCTCATGCAAGATTTCTTAAAATTTAATTTGCAGGTTGAATCAGTAGTGAGGAAGGCAAATGCAATGTTAGCATTCATTCTGAGAGGATTAGAATATACAAGCAAGGATGTAAAATTGAGGTTTTATGCTAATTAAACAGCTAATCTATGAGGCATCTTTGATGGCTGTGGGCTGGTACCTGCTGGGGTTTAGAAGAATAAGGGGAGATCTTGCTGAAACCTACTGAATATTGAAAGGCCTAGAGAGAGTAGACATGAAGAGGATGTTCCCTATAGTGAGGGATTCTACAACCAGAGGGCAGTCTCAGAATAAAGGAACATCCATTTAGAAAAAAGATGAGGAGAAATTGGTTTAGCAATAGATAGGGTGGAGAATGAATGGAATTTATTGCCGCAGATGGTTGTGGAGGACAAGTAATTGGGTATATTTAAGGGGGAATTTGATCGGTTCATGCTTAGTAAGGGCATCAAAGGTGACAAGGAGAAGACAGGAGAATGGGATTGAGAGGGAAAATAAATCAGCTGTGATTAAATGGGAAAGCAGACTTGAAAGGCTGATTGGCCTAATTCAGTCCCTATGAATTATGGTCTTATGGTCTAAGATGCCTGTATCAAGGTACATATATGTCATCATATACAACACTGAGGTTCATTTTTTTTTGTAAGCATACTCAACAAATCCAATAACCATAATAGAATCAATGAAAGACCACACCAATAAGGCAGTCAACCAGTGTGCAAAAGCCAACAAACTGCGCAAATAGAAAAAGGAAGTAAATAAAAGAGAAATAATAATAATGATAAATAAGCAAATAAATATCGAGTACATGAAAAAATGATGAAACAATATACAGGGAGGAGGTCAAACATCTAGAGAGCTGGTGCAGGGATAACAACTTGATGCTTAATGTCACCAAAACCAAGGAGATGATCGTCGATTTCAGACGGTCTCAGCCTGAGCACACACCCCTCAGCATCAGCGTCTCCACAGTGGAGAGAGTGGAAAACATCAAGTTCCTTGGGGTGCAGATCTCAGACAATTTCACCTGGTCCAGGAACACCACTGGGATTGTGAAACGGGCCCAGCAGAGATTGTGCTTTCTGAGGAAGCTTAAGCAAGCATCACTCCCCACTAACATCTTAACTACATTCTACAGAGGCGTGGTTGAGAGTGTGCTGACCTTTTGCATCACAACCTGGTACTCCAGCTGCAGTGCTGTCGACAAAAAAGCCTTGCAGAGGGTGGTTAGGGGAGCAGAGAAGGTTATTGGGGTCTCCCTATCTTCTGTTCAAGACCTCTTTCAGAGTCGATGCCTCCAGAAGACACGGTACATCATTAAAGACCCCTCACACCCTCTCCATGAACTGTTTGTTCTTCTGCCATCAGGCAAACGTTAAAGGAGCATCAAAACTAAAACCACAAGGCTTCTAAACAGCTTCCTCCCACAGGCAGTCAGACTGCTAAATAACTGCTCCACCTGACTCTGCTTTGGACACTCTTAACTTGCACTAGACACTTATAACTTGATTTTAACTGACATGTGGCTGTTGTGTTTTACTATTTATTGTTATGTTTATTATTTAGTTAATGCTTGTTATGTTATGATTGCACTGCTCCTGAGAAACGCTGTCTCATTTTGCCCTGCAGAGCTGATGTATGGTTAGAATGACAAAGTTTTTTGAATCTTTGAATCTTTGAATCTTTGAAATTTCATTTTCAAAGCATTTTCATTTGATGTAATTTGATCATTTCCAAACTTGTTTTATCTCCCTGTACTGTTGTTGGAGGGGATTGGAGTCGTTGACACTAAGGTTTTCTTCTTTTCCATTTTTAAATTGTTAGTTTTGCCCAAGTCTTTTAGATTAGTTGATTAATTTTGTTTTTCTTTGGGGATGGGTTTTTTTTTGTTTTGTTTTTTTTTCTTTTTCATTTTTTTCTCCAGTTTTTTTATTTTGTATTATCCGTGGTTAGTTCTACATGTTTGAGAGCTTTGTTAATTTCCACTACTTGGTTTTGCAATTAATTTTTTTAAGTGTAACATTACATCTCCTTCTATTTGTATTATGGCTATGTTCTGTTTCTGTATTTTGAAATTAATAAAAAGATTGAAAAAGAAAGAATCTTTGAAATGAAGAGTCCTTGAAAGTGAGTCTATAGTTTGAAGGAACAGTTCAGTAATGGGTCAAGTGAAGCTGAGTGAAACTATCCCCTTTGATTCAAGACCCTGATGGTTGACGGGTAATAATTGTTCCTGAACCTGGGGGTGTGAGTCCTGAAGCTCCTGAGCCTTCTTCATGATGGTAGCAGTGAGAAGAGAGTATGGTCTGGGTGGTGGGGGTCCCTGATGATCGGTGCTATTTTCCTGCGACAACATTGCATGTAGATGTGCTCAGTGGAGGGGAGGGTTTTACCCGTGATGGACTGGGCCGTATCCACTACTTTTGTAGGATTTTCCATTCAAGGGCATTGATGTTTCCACGCCAGGCTGTCATACAGCCTGTCAATATACTCTCCACGACACATCTTTAGAAGTTTGCCAAAGTTTTAGATGTAATGCCTAATCTTCACAAACTCCAAAGGAAGTAAAGGTACTGACTTGCTTTCTTTGTAATTGCACTTACATGCTGGGACCAGGACAGGTTCTTCGAATTGATAACACTGAGGAATCGCTGACCCATTCCACCTCTGATCGCCCAAGAAGGATTGATTCATGGACCTCCGATTTCCTCCTCCTGAAGTCAATAATCAGCTCCTTGGTCTTGCTGACCTTGAGTCAAAGGTTGCTGTTGTGACATCCCTCAGCCATATTTTCTATCTCCCTCCTATATGCTGATTAATCACTACCTTCGATTTGGCCAATGACAGTGGCGTTATTAGCAAATTTAAAAATGGCATTGGAGCTGTGCTTGGCCACACAGTCATAAAGTTAGTAGGGCAGGGGTCTAAGCACATAGCCTTGTGGTACACCTGTTAAAGTTTAAAGTCTGTCCCGAGCCTTGTGGTCCATCAGGCCGGTGCTTATGCCGGTTTCTGTGACGTGAAGTGACTGAGAGTACAAGACCCCCCTTTCTCCCCGGATAGGACACCAGTCTATCGCGAGGTTAACCCCCAGCATTTGCCGGTACCCATTTTCAGCTGGGTGGACTGGAGTAATGTGTGGTTCAGTGCCTTGCTCAAAGACACAACATGCTGCCTTGGCCGAGACTCGAACCCACGACTTTCAGATCATTAGCCCAACGCCCTAACCACTTGGCCACATGCCACACGTGGTACACCTGTGCTGGTAGAGTTTGTGAAGATGTTGCAGCCAATCTGAACTGACTGGGGTCTGCAAGTAAGGAAATTGAGGACCCAATTGCACAAGAAGGTATTGAACCCAAGGTCTTGAAGCTCATTGATTAGTATAGTATTGAATGCTAAGCTGCAGTTGATAAAGAGCATGCCGATGTAGGCATCTTTGCTGTATGGATGTTCCAGGGTTGAGTGAATAGCTCATGAAATGGCATTCGCTGTGGACCTGTTGGGCCAGTAGGCAAATTGGAGTGGATCCAAGTCACTTCTCAGACAGGAGTTGATACATTTCATCACCACCCTCTCAAAACACTTCATCGCCGTGGATGGAAGTGCTACTGGGTGATTGTCATATCATGTTCTTCTTAGGTACCCACATAATTGAAGCCTGCTTGAAGCACTACTCGGCCAGTTACCCCATCTGGGTTGGATGCTTTCCGTGGGTTCACCCTCCTGAAGGATGCTCTCACATTGGCCCCAAAGACTGAAATAACAGGATCGTCGGAGCTTGTGAGGGTTCCTCCAAGTTTTGATGGTCAATGTGAGCATAGAAGGCATTGAGCTCATCTGGAAGCACAGCCCTGTTGTCACCTATGTCACTTGATTTCAATCTGTAAGAGGTGATAGCATTCAAGCCCTGCCACAGCTGTCAAACATCATTGATTGAAGTTTAGTCCGGAATTTCCACTTTGCCTGTGAGATAGGTTTCCAGAGATCGTACCTGGACCTTTTGTAACCTTCTTGGTCAGAGTTCCTCTGATCTGGCTCTCAGCAGATTGTGGATCTCGTAATTCATCCAGGACTTCCAGTTGGGAAGAATCTGAATGATTTTGTGCGACACAATTGTTTTTATAAGGGTCTGTGACAACCATGGTGTATTCGTCCAGATCCACAGATGAGTCCTTGAACACAGCCCAGTCCACTGACTCGAAGCAATCCTGTAGCCCTTCCTCTCCTCCGGCGACCATCTCTTTGTTGCCCTAACCTCTGGAGAATTGCTCCTTAGCGTCTGCCTGTATACAGGTAGGAGAAGGGCAGCTAAGTGATCCAATTTCTGGAAATGTGGTCTGGGCAAGAAGCAGCTGCATGTTGATAGTTTGCTCCAAACCCTTCAGTAGTGTTGTTATTCTGTTGGGTTACACAACAATTAGTGTTTACAGTTTCGTAGGTACACATTTGCCTGCAGTGTGTCTGGCTCCTACTCAAGCAAATCACCTCATTAATTGTTGGCTCACCCAGCCTTTGAAGACATTAACACAGAATTCAATGCTGTCAGTTTTAATTGGCAGTTCCGACACTGCAACATCTCTTTCCTCAAGCCAACTTGCATGATTTGCTGCAAGTCCACCCATGTTATGTATCAATTTTGTTTTCAAGGATCGAGAATCAACTTTATTCAACATAGTAGGAATTTGCTGTGTCAATGCGACACACAACAAAGACAACGATATTCAACAATTAAAAGGATAAAGAATTATATAAAAAATAAACGACACACATTAAAGTTGCTGGTGAACACAGCAGGCTAGGCAGCATCTCTAGGAAGAGGTGCAGTCGACGTTTTGGGCCAAGAAAATAAAGTTGGTTTAAAGTACAAATATGGGAAAAAATGTACATAAATTGGAAATTAATACCAACATGCATTTACAATGTAAACAGCATTATAAACAGTGCTTTAAGGCATTTTCAGTGCAGTGCCATGCAGGAGGTAATAGATAGAGAAGGGTCGTGAGGGGGGGCTAACTTGAATGGTTGATCAGATTAACTGTCCGGGAGAAGAAACTTTTAAGATGACGTGAAACATTTGTTTTAGAAGCCCTTTTGCTGAACTGTTGTACAAGTTGGCCAATGCTGAGGCATTGCAAAACACCACTGGTATATATAGGGAATGGACCACTGACCATTGAATGTATATGGAACAGATGGAAATATCTGCAAGATGAACCACAATGAAAAGAGAAAATGGAGTAACGTTTCTAGTGACATTACACTCAAAATCTTATTTTCGTTCTGAAGGACCCACCATGCAATAACGTTTAATGTTAAACATTGCAAAAAAGCAATATATTAAACAAAGCCTCTTATAAAATGAGCTGATTTTAGCTTCCAAACTGAACTGTACTAAATTGCCATGCCTTTTAAAATGTGATCAAAAATCAAATTAATTTGGTGACTTTCCCTGTAAACAAGTTCAGGCCTATTCAGAAACTGCTTCTCCCGCTTTGTGTCTGTGTGATTAGTCATGTATGCAAACGGCTCCCTGCTGGAACCATTGCTCAGTGACACTGTGGGATTAGGGCCACTGGTGTTGTCACTTCTGTTTATTGGTCAATACTAATTTAATGCCATTATTAGCTGAATCTGGTGGCAATCCACCAGGAATTGGTTGAAATCCCAAGAAATGCATAATGTTAGGCAGATGTCGTTTTGTAATGCAGTGTAATCTCTGCCCTGAAATAGTCTGCTTCACAGTTGTAGAAATCAGCCCATTGATTTCTGTTAGTACTGGTATTTTAAAACACTTGGCCACACTGAAATTATATAGAGTATATTAATGCTGCACAGATCACCAAGACCGCTTTGTCCCTTCGTTTCTCAGTGTGTTTTCCCGAACCTTTTTGGCACAAATAATAACTTGACTAAATACCTCTGACAAGGTTGCTCACTCAGTGGTTAATAGAATGTGCCAGTAAGCAGGCTATTTCATAAGCTGCCAACACGACTTCAGTTTCCTCCTGCCTCCCTTTGTGTAATAAAACCACCATTCTGCACTTGAAATCTCCTGTCCAGCCATTCGAAGCCCAGCAGCCAAGAAACCATACCTGTGATAGCCTTATCTAGAAATTGGACCCACTTCTACTTAAAAGAGACTTGTTTTGCTGTTGTTGTTTTGTTGCTGTTGTTTCCCGTTTTTGTTGTGTTCTACTGAGCATTGTGGGTGTGCTATATTGGCGCCAGTACATGTGGAGACACTTGTGGGCTGCCTCCAGCACTTCCTCAAGTGTGTTGGTTGTTAATACAAACAATACATTTCACTGTGTTTCAGAATTGGAATCAGGTTTAATATCACTGACATATGTCGTGAAATTGGTTATTTTGCAGCAGCAGTGCAATGAATAATTATATAAATCACAGCAACAAAAATATATATAAAACTTTAACTTAAATAACTGGTGCAAAAAGGGAGCCAAAATACTGAGATGGTGCTCATGGGATCATTGTCCATTCAGAAATCTGATGGTGGAGGAGAAGAAGTTGTTCCTAAGACATTTAGTGTGTGTCTTTGGGCTCCGGCACCTCCTCTCTGATGTTTGCAATGAGAAGAGAGCATATCCTGGGCGATTCGGGTCCTTAATGATGGATGCCACTTTTCTGAGGCATTGCCTTTCGAAGGTACTGGAGAGGTTAGTGCCCATGATGGAGCTGGCTGAGTTTACAACTTTCTGCAGCTTATTTCAATCTGTGCAGTAGCCGTCCCCCCATACCAGACAGTGATGTGACCAGATAGAATGCTCTCCACGGTACATCCGGAGAAATTTACGAGTGTCTTTGCTGACATACCAAATCCCTTCAAACTCTGAATGAAATATACCATAGCTTCTGTCTCACCTTCATCAACTGTATCAATATGTTGGGCCTGGGGTGGATCCTCACAAATGTTGACCCCACAAATGTTGACACCCAAGAACTTGAAACTGTGTCGAGGTAATAAACAAATAAGTGAGTCTGAGATTATTTTAACAGAATGAAGTGCACATAAAAATACTTCTGAAATCATTGGTACCGGAGTAATTTCCTCAGCATCAATGTCATATCATTATATATCGTACAATATTGACTCCTTCATTAAGGAGTGAATTTATTACATAGAACAGTACAGCACAACCCAAGCTGATCCTTTAATCTGCTCTAAGATCAATCTAACCCTTCCTTCCTATGTAGCCCTCCATTTTCCTATCATCCACGTGCCTTTCCAAGAATCTCTTGAATGTGCCTAATATGTCTCCCTCTACCACCACCCCTGGCAGGGTGTTCCACTCAGCCACCAACCTGTGTAAAAAAAAACTATCTCTGACATTCCCTCCGCAATGCTTTCATCCTTAAAATTATGCTCCCTCGTATTACCCATTTCTGCACTGGGTCAAAAGTCTCTGACTGTCCACTAAATTTAAGCTTCTAATCATTTTATACACCTCCACGAAGTCACCTCTCAACCTTCTTCACTCCAAAGAGAAAAGCCCTAGCCTTGTGGTATGCCTGTCATGGAAAGTCCTGGCATGCTTTCCACAATGATGCCAATGATCATGAATTGCATTGGTACCAAACTGAGGGCACATCAGGGTATGAGTGAGGGTGGTGGTGAGGGTGTGGGTGTGGGTGAGGGTGCAGATAAGGGTGGGGAGGGCAGTACACAAGCCAGGACAGTACAATGTGGAGCACAAGCTGTGGCTCATACAGCAGGCTCCCCCTCTCCACCCAACTGATGAATAGAAAGGAACGGCAGAGACCGATACAGTTTGGCACCAGTGGCATCACATGAATTGCCAGGCAGTTTTGAACTCAACGTGCGACTGCCTTAAGGACTCCAGTCCTGCATTCTTCCTCAGGGTTTACTCCCAAAGCCTTCCTCATGAGTGGGTATAACCATAGGGCAGTGGAGGTTTGAGATCAGAATTTTCTTTCTCCTAGATGATCTGCCAGCCATGGCTGACAAGCCCCATCTGCCCAAAGCAACTGGTCTTAAGGCACCAGTAACCCACCTTTGCCTTTTCTCCTGTCAGTAGAAAAGGTTCTGCCAGGCTTAATAGTTAAGCCACACATGGAGGCCAGGAACTGGACTTGATTGTCAGAGGCTATTTGAGGAACATTTAATAGGTAGTGGGAGCTTGTCCCCATAACAACCTTAAGGAACCAAGGTTATGCAGCAGTTCAGTGCAATACATAAAAAAACATACATTAAAACAAGAAGTATATTTATAAAAATAAGTTCAACAAGAAGGGCAAAAGTAG
Organism: Mobula hypostoma; assembly: GCF_963921235.1. Taxonomy (NCBI): domain Eukaryota; kingdom Metazoa; phylum Chordata; class Chondrichthyes; order Myliobatiformes; family Myliobatidae; genus Mobula; species Mobula hypostoma. The sequence goes on from NC_086098.1 coordinate 146,645,379, forward strand.
TGAGGTTCATTGTCCATTCAGAAATCTGATGGTGTTTCTAAAACATTGCGTGTGTGTCTTCTGCCTCCTGTTCCTCTTCCCTGATGGTAGCAATGGGAAGAGGCTCCAGATGTGGCCAAAGCGAAGTTTTATATTGGTGCAAAGTGATGTTCTAACTTTTGTACTCAATGTCCCAAGCATGGGGTTTACACCCTATCCACTTGTGCTGCATCTGTTATGCCAAATTTAACACCTTTGAAGTCTCATCATAGTCAGTAGATCCAGCGTACCGGCTTTCTCAGATCAGAGTGGATCCAATCAGAGTGTGACTGTGTCTGGTTTCACCCAGAACACATAAAGGCAACCGTCTTAACAGTGCCAGTTTATTCTCCCGGGTGGGTATGTTAGGCTTCTGCTGCTAATGAGGTAGATCAGATTTAATCCACATTACATTGACTGAGCCAGCTGGTTTTCCAGAGCTGGAATAAAATGAAAGCATGCTCAGGCCCATGTTCACATAGGCTCTGATTGTGAGAAATTTGACTTCTGAAGAGTATGTACACCATGTTATTACACTAATGGTTTGGTTTCACAAAAATAAAATGACTTACTGCTATCAGATTGCAAAACAGCAGCATAAAATGGCAATGTTATTACCGCATGTTGTCCTCAAAATGGTTGAAATCTGAAAGGAACAGTCAGCCCGCTGATACTGTAAGCTTGATATGTTTATTGTTTTAATGAAAGTGTAAAACTGTGTTGAAAATGTGTCTACAGAAAACAATATATTGGAGGTTTCATGAGATTCCTTTGTGACGTAAAAATCTGCTAACAAGTAAGGAATAAAATTTTGAATGTGGCATATGGTAATGAAGAGTGAGTAATATCTCACTCCAGTATCCATTCCGTTTCTGATGGCTTCTCGCAGGTATTCATGGACCAAACAAGTGCGGGAGAAGGACAGACCAGCTGGTTGAGTAGTGCAACAGTAGCAACCTTACATTCAACATTGCTAAAACCAAGGAATTGATTGTAGACTTCAGAAGGGGAAGTTGGAGAACACGCTCCAGTCCCTATTGAGGGATCAGCAATGAAAAAAGGTGAGCAGCTTCAGGTTCCTGGGTGTCAGCTTCTCAGAGTATCTATCCTGGGCCCAACACATTGAAGTAATCATGCCAGCATTCTGCCTTGTTATAAAATTGAGGAGATAGGCGGGAGGAGAGGATGGCAGTGCGATGCAGCGCGCGCAGCTGTGCGGTGAAATTATATTGTATCTGTTAAATAGGGGCCGTGGACAATTCTGATTTGATGGAGACAGACATGAGAAGCACGGAGGAACATCTGGAGAAATTTCTGAAATGCCTGGTTCGCTGCCGCTGCTACTGTGCGATCGAGAATCTCCGGAGGAAAGGCCCCAAAATCCCCGGCTTTGCCTGCTGCTGGCGACCGAGGCTGAGATCTAAGTGTTCAGATAGAGATGTTGCTCGGTACTCGGTGTCGGAGGGCTGATCAGAGCTCGAAGTTTTCGGATGACTCAGAGTCGGACTGTGGTCAGGCATGGCAGGGAGAGTTTTCTTCCTTCTCCCGTCTGCGTGAGATGTGGGACTTTCGAGAGACTTTGAACTTTTTTACTCTGCCATGTCCTGTTCTTCATCAAGTTATGGCATTGTTGCACTGTTGTAACTATATGTTATAATTATGTGGTTTTTGTTAGTTTTTCAGTCTTGGTCTGTCCTGTGTTTCTGTGATATCACACCGGAGGAATATTGTATCATTTCTTAATGCATGCATTACTAAATGACAATAAAGGAGGACTGCGTGTCCTCATAATCTAATCTAAGATTTGATTTGAAAAGACTCCAAAGTCACCAAAGACTCCTACAGGTTTCTACAGATATATCATGGACAGCATTCTGAGTGGTTGTATCACTGCCTGAGATGGAGGCTGCAATACACAGGATCACAAGAGGCTGCAAAGGGTTGTCCACTCAGCCAACCCCATCACAGGCACAAGCCTCCCACCACTGAGGACATCTTCAAGAGGCCATGTCTCACAAAGGTGGTATTCCATCATTAAGGACCCTGGGCATCGGGGACCTGGTGGAGTGCTCAGATGCAGCAGCTTCTACAGGGCCAGCCAAAGGTGCTTTTGTCTTTTTTTTAAATGTATTTGTTACGGTCGCAAGACCCTGCTGAACACTAAGAAGTTAAAGTACTGCAGATCAACCCATCATTGAGTTGCTTGTTGACAAAGAAGAAACTGAAGGAGCTTGACTTTGTGTGGATCGTGCTGCTGCCTGCGTCAGAGAGGCGTCGGTGCGCGAAGGCGTTGTGCAGTCTAACAGCAAGTCGGTCACTTTTCTTGGTCATTTTTATGGTGACCATGGTTGAATATATTGTGTGAACACGTGGCCAAGTGGTTAAGGTATTGGACTAGCGACCCGAAGGTCGTGAGTTCGAGCCCCAGCTGAGGCAACATGTTGTGTCCTTGAGCAAGGCACTTAATCACACATTGCTCTGCGACGACACTGGTGCCAAGCTGTATGGGTCCTAATGCCCTTCCCTTGGACAACACTGGTGTCGTGGAGAGGGGAGACTTGCAGCATGGGCATCTGCTGGTCTTCCATACGGCCTGCGCCCTGGAGAGTGAAGACTTTCCAGGTGCAGATCCATGGTCTCGCAAGACTAACGGATGTCTTTATTTATTTATGGTTGAATAACAATTAAACTTGAACTTGAATTTGATGTGCCCTCCTCTCGTTACTACCATTGGAGAGGAGGTAAAGGAGCCTGAAGATCGACACTCAGTGCTCTAGGAACAGTTTCTTCCCCTCCACCATCAGATTTCTGCATTATTTCCCTCAAAGCATTGTGGTGGCTTGCTCATTAGAATGATTTATAGTGGAGGTAGTTTTTTTTTTGAAAAGTTTGGGGAGGAGGATCTGGCAAAGAGGAGGATTGGAGGCTTGGGCAGATCCTCCATGTACATACTAAATGGTGCAGCCAGCCATCATCGATGACCCCACCATCCCAGCCATGCTCTCTTCTCACTACTGCCATTAGGAAGGAGGTACAGGAGCCTCAGGACCCACACTGCCAGGTTCAGCAACAGTTACTGTCCCTCAACCATCAGGCTGTTGAACCAGAGGGAATAACTTCACTCACTCCAACATTGGACTGATTCCATAATCAATGGACTCACTTCTAAGGACTCTACAATTGTGTTCTCGATATTTATAGCTTATTATTTCTTCTTACTGTTATTTTATTTTTGGATTTGCACAGTTTGCTGTCTTTTGCACACTGGTTGTCTGTCCACCTCTGTCATCTGTGGTTTTTCGTTGATTCTATTAAGTTTCTTTATATTTACTGCAAGAAGATGAATCTCAGGGCAGGATATGGTGCCATATAAGTACTTTGATAATAGCTCTACTTTGAACTTTGAGTCGAAGGTCTGGTGGCCTACTCCTGCTCCCATTGTTTTTGCGTTCCTGTGTTTCAGCAATATCAAAGGAGGAAAGTAAAAATGCTGACTTTATGGGCCAAGAACCTTACACTGAGCTGGGAAGATGAATAAAACTACTGGTTAAGATGCAATGAAGGTGAGGGCTGGAGGCAACTGAGGAGATGTTATGATAGAATCCAAAGTTTTCTTCTTTCCCCATAGATATGACAATTTGTTCATTTGGTATGCGTCATGTCGTATTGACGTAGGCAATCATGATCTTTGACCATGATTGTTCTTGGCAAATTTTTCTACAGAAATGGTTTGCCATTGCCTTCTTCTAGGCAGTGTCTTTCGAAGATGGATGACCCCAACCATTATCAATACACTTCAGAGATTGTCTGCCTGGTATCAGTGGTCACATAACCAGGACTTGTGATATTCACCAGCTGCTCATACAACCATCCACCACCTGCCCCCATGGCTTCGAGTGACCCTGATTGGGGGGCTATGCAGGTGCTACACCTGCCCAAGAGTGACCTGCAATCTCGCAGAGGAAAGGAGCATCTTACACCTTTTTTGGTAGAGACATATCTCCACCCCTCCACCCACTCACTTTCTTTAGCCAGACAGAAAAGGAATTTATTCAGCCAGAGGTGAATCTGTGGAATTCCTTGTCACAAGCAAATCTGGAGGCCAAATCATTGAGTATATTTAAAGCAGAGGTTGATAGGTTCTTAATTAGTCAGGGCATCAAAGATTATGGGGAGAAGGCAGGAGAATGGAGTCGAAAGGGATAATATATCAGCCATGATGGAATGGTGGAGTAGGCTCATTGGGCTGAATAGCCTGATTCTATCCTTATGCCTCATTCTCTCTGTCTCTCTACCGCTCCAGAAATGACTTGTAAAGCAATAATCTTACTAAGTATTTGATTCCAATGAATTACATAGAAACATAGAAACATAGAAAATAGGTGCAGGAGTAGGCCATTCGGCCCTTTGAGCCTGCACTGCCATTCAGTATGATGATGGCTGATCATCCAACTCAGAACCCTGCACCAGCCTTCCCTCCATACCCCCTGATCCCTTTAGCCACAAGGGCCATATCTAACTCCCTCTTAAATATAGCCAATGAACTGGCCTCAACTGTTTCCTGTGGCAGAGAATTCCACAGATTCACCACTCTCTGTGTGAAGAAGTTTTTCCTCATCTCGGTCCTAAAAGGCTTCCCCTTTATCCTCAAACTGTGACCCCTCGTTCTGGACTTCCCCAACATTGGGAACAATCTTCCTGCATCTAGCCTGTCCAATCCCTTTAGGATTTTATACGTTTCAATCAGATCCCCCCCTCAATCTTCTAAATTCCAACGAGTATAAGCCTAGTTCATCCAGTCTTTTATCATATGAAAATCCTGCCATCCCAGGAATCAATCTGGTGAACCTTCTTTGTACTCCCTCTATGGCAAGGATGCCTTTCCTCAGATTAGGGGACCAAAACTGCACACAATACTCCAGGTGTGGTCTCACCAAGGCCTTGTACAACTGCAGTAGTACCTCCCTGCTCCTGTACTCGAATCCTCTTGCTATAAATGCCAGCATACCATTCGCCTTTTTCACCACCTGCTGTACCTGCATGCCCACTTTCAAATACTGGTGTATAATGACACCCAAGTCTCGTTGCACCTCCCCTTTTCCTAATCAGCCACCATTCAGATAATAATCTGTTTTCCTATTTTTGCCACCAAAGTGGATAACTTCACATTTTAGTGCATCATGGTGACAAAACCTGAGGAGTTAATAAAAAGGAAGAGCGAATCACAATTTACAACCTGAAGAGGAGGACGGGTCTTTGGGAAGGATTGTTTGCTAGTTAACTAGTTGGGCGTGCCAGAGGAATTCTATTAAAGCAATATGGGATGTAGTTCAGATTGGATTGAAAGTTGATCAGGAGCCACCTGGCCTCCGACAAGCACGCTGCCTGCTGGGGATGCAGATTTTCCAGCCAGTAACATGCCCTCCCGGGGAAGATCATGATCAGATCTCAACCCAGTCCAAAGCTCCATCCTATTAGCTTCAATAGAACCATTTTACAGCGCACAAGATACTATCCAGTGTCACACTGATGCAGAGGACTCTGCCTCTAAGCATCACAAGGCACTGAGCAAGGTGGCAGACTGATCCTGAAGTTTGCAGCCACGTCCCAAAATATCACGTTTCAGCATCCTAACTAATATCACATGTTTTAGCACTTTGATGAATAAATTCACCCCTTGGGGTGCCTTTCATTTTAAAAACAACAGCTGAAAATCGGCTACTCTTGATAGAATTGTTTGTCATTTACTTCGTCTTTTTATAGTATGGATTTTTATCTTCATCTGAAAGGCTTACAGTAAACAAGAAGAATTACACATAGTGGAAATAAAGCTGTGGTTACAACAAACCTTAAGACACACAGTGTGACAGAACACGAGACAACTTTAGCTCCTATGATTACAGACTGGTCTTAAAAGTGGAGATTTGCTTTGTCAGGTTACACAAGAATGGGTGGGAAATTAACCCATGAACACTCCCTCAATATTTTTACTCTCTTTTTGCAATATTTGTTTGTCAGGTATATGATAAATATGTGACAAGGCACAGAAGTCAATGCCGTCCACTGCAAACCAAGAAGACCCCAATTTGTGACGGTTACTCATACTAACAGACTCAGATTTCCGAGGTCAAGAGAATGGACCTTTTCCGATGCAACGTGTATGTCTTATTATAATCTTTTTAAATCTACAGTAGGTTTTATGTACTGTTGCTACAAAACAACAAATTTCATGACATATGTCAGTGATAATAACCCCGATTCTGATTCTGAAAACAATTCTGAAATGCACTGCGTTTTATATAATTTAAACTAAGGCTAGTTAAACCAGTCTGGGTCTCTATAATTAAAAGTAAGGAAGTAAGTATGATGAAACTTTACAATAAACTCCATGTAAGAGCCCCATTTGACATTGGTTCAAGCAGACCTTGTCAGCGCTGGAGATCAGCTGTATCACGCTTCATTTACATATGCATCATGTGGCGTTGCAGAAACCACATTTTGCCAAGCTGTCAGTTGTTCAGCCATCTCTTTACTAAACAGATTTACCATTAAAATTGTCTGCACAATTTGTCAGTTAAATGAGGTACAAGAGGGACACACTATTTGCCCCTAATTAGCTGTGCAGACTACCTTTGTCTGTTTGATTAAGTACTCACTGTATCAATTTCATTTAATCTGATTCATTTCGCACACTTCCCCTGAGAATCAGCCAATATGGTCATCTAATCTCTGATATCATCTCTGATTTCAGTCTGTAACGCTCCTTCTTCACTCACAAACAGAACCCTTACCTACATGCACCGACTGTGGCCACATTTTACACAGAAGGCTTTTTTTTACAGTTACCGGTGTATCTTCACTCGATTTTCAAAGTGCATCTTCACAACAATCTGCAGACAACCTGTTATAAACAGAAGAGATTCTAACGATGCTGGAAATCCAGAGTAACATGGACAAAATGCTGGAGGAACTTAGCAGGTCAGGCAGCATCTAAGGAAGCGAATAAACAGCTTGTCCTACTGCCCCTCCCTCCCACTTTCTAATTCTGGTTTCTCCCCCTTCCCTCTCAGTCCCTATGAAGAGTGTCAGCCCAAAATATCATCTGTTTATTCTTCTCCACAGATGCTGTCTGACCTGCTGAGTTCCTCCAACATTTTGCGTGTGTTATGCCGCTACACTGTTGTTGCTTCCTGTTGCACACCAAGTATTTTTTTTAATAATTAAACTTCTAAAAATTAAATGTTAATGACTTAAACCTCTGACATTAAAATTATAAAATTTGTACTATTTCTCAGTAAAGGAAATCATTTTTGATATTTTACGGAGAAAAGTGTTGAGTAGTATTTTAATGAGTATATTGTTGAGATAGTGATATCTTGGTTTTATGGGTTTTTTTATTAATGTGCTGTGATTTGTTAGTGTGGAGACCTCAATGTATCTGATGATCAAAGAGGCGACTAGCTGAGCCACAAGGGCAACATGGTCTCAGAGTTCTCACTTCCTGGAGCACTGAGGGATGTTATAGTTGATGTTGGCATTGTTTGGTTCAGGAGGTGAAATGAACCAAGTTTCTCTCTTCCATTAGCACCCATTGAATCTCATCAGTAGACTATAAGACATGGGAGCAGAATTAGGCCAATAAGCCCATCAAGTCTGCTCTGCCATTCCATCATGGCTGATTTATTATCCCTCTCAACCCCATTCTCCTGCCTTCTTCCCATAACCTTTGATGCCCAGACTAATCAAGAACCTATCAACCCTTCCCCCCCACCCCAACCCCTGGTAAATATACTCAATGACTTGGCTTCCACAGCCAACCATGGCAATGATATTCACAGATTTACCACCCTTTGGCTTCAGAAATTCCTCCTCATCTGTGTTCTGAATGCAGAACAGGATGAGGGGGAATTTCTTTAGCCAGGGTGTGGAATTCTGAGGCTATGCTTTCCAGTCCTAGATTCCTCCACCATAGAAAACCTTGTCTCCATATCCACTCTATTTAGACCTTTCACCTTTCAGCGTTCGATAGTGTTCAATGAGATCCCCATTCATTTTTCTAAATTCCAGCAAATACAGGCCCAGAGCCATCAAACACTCCTTATATGTTAACCCTTTCGTTCCCGGAATAATTTCCGTGAACCTCCTCTAGACTCTCACCAATGCCGGCACATCTTTTCTTAGATAAGGGGTCCAAAACTGCTCACAATATTGTTGAGTTAGCAATATCTTGGTTTTATAGTTTTTTTAAAAATTAACATGCTGTGATTTGTTAGTGTGGAGCCCTCACGAGCTATGATCAAAGTGGAGAATAGCTGAGCCATAAAGGCACCAGGGTCTCAGAGTTCTCACTTCATGTTGCACTGAGGGATGTTATTGTTGATCTTGATACTGTCTGGTTTAGGAGATGAAATGAACCAAGTTTCCCTCTTACGTTCGCACCCCTTGACTCCCATGATAGAAGTTAGATACATATCTGGTTTTGTGTCTGGTCATGCTGCAATACTCTCTGTCAACATCTTCGTTTGAAGAGTGATTTCTTGAGGATCTGGAAGATATCTAATGGTTATGGGATCATTCCATCCAGTAACGTTGCAACGTTAGTCACAGAGCCATACAACACGGGAATAGCTTCTTTGGCATATCTGGTCCATATTGACCACAGCATTCTCCCTCCTAGTCCCAGTTGTCAGTGTTCTGCCCATAACCCTCCAAGCCCCTCCCTTCCATGTACCTCTGCTGCTCATTCCAGGTACTCTCTATTCTCCGTGCAATAAAGTTAACCCTCAGGTCTCTTTTCAGTCTCCCCACCTCCTCTTATTCTGTCTCTGTGCTCTCCAGGTTTGAACTCCCTAACCCTGGGGAAAAGACCATGTCTGTCCACCTTATCCATACCCCTCATGATTGTGTAAACTTCAATGAGGTCCCCCCTTCATTCTCTTGCACTCCAGGGGATAAAGACCCAGCCAAAACAACCACTCCCTATGACTTCAGGCAGCATCCTCAAAAACCTCTTCTGCACCCTGTCCACTTTGACAATGCCTGTTTTATGACAGGGTGACCAGTACTCCAAATGCAGCCTCACCAGCGACTTATGTAACTGCAACATGATGCCCCTAATCTGAAACTTGATGCCCTGACTGATGAAGCCCAGTGTGCTAAACACCTCCTTCGCCGCGTTTTCACAACTGCTTTCAGTGAAAGCACTTGTACACCCGGGTCCCTCTGTTTCACAAGTCAATGCTGTCCACTGCATAGGTCCTACCCTATAGGTCAAACCAGACTGTCAAGCTACATTACCTCACAATTATCCCAGTTGAAATCCATTTGCCATTCTTCAGCCAATCCCACTAACTGATCCAGACCTCTTTGTAATTCACTGCAGTCATTAGCAAACTTGCTAATCATACCATATGCATTCACATTCAAATCATTTACATAAATACTGAATAACAAAGGTCCCAACACCGACTGCAGTGGTGCTCCACTAGCCACAGGCCTCCCGTCGGAGAATCGACCTTCAACCATCACCCTCTGCTTCCTATCATTGAGCCAATTCTGAATCCACCTCACTGGTTTCCACGAATCCAATGCACACTCCCCTTCCAGATCAGCCTGCCATTCAAGGGCCTTGATAAAGTCCACCTGGACTGCAACTGCTGGCCTTCCTTCATCTATACCCTTTTACCCCTTTGAAAAACTCCCAAAGATTCATCAGATATGACCACACACACACACACACACACACACAGAACCATACTGATATACAGAATACCGTTACCTGCCACATGAGCACTCAAACATCAAGACATTCTACTAGCACCAATGTAGTATGCCCACAATTCGCTCACCCTAACTGTACATCTTTGAAAGGTGGAAGGAAACTAGAGCAACCAGAGGAATTCCGCAGGGTTACAAGAAGAGTGTACAAACTCCTTATAGACAGTGGTGGGAATGATTACTGGCACTGTAAAAGCCCTTTGACTAGGCAGGGGTGACTGCAGAGAGTTCGATGGTTCTGGGCCTGTGCTCCACTTCTGGAGTTTAGAGGAATGAGGTGGATTCTCATTGAAACCTATCAAATATTGAAAGTCCTAGAGTGGATGTGGAGAGGATATTTCCTGTAGTGGGGGAGTCCAGGACCTCAGGGCACAGCCTCAGAATAGAGGGGCATCCATTTAGAACAGTGATGAGGAGGAATTTCTTTAGCCAGAGTGTGGTGAATGTATGGAATTCATTATCACAGGCAGCTGTGGAGGCCAAGTCATTGGGTACATTTAAAGTCGGGTTTGATAAAATCTTGATTGGTCAGGGCAGGAAAAGTTACAGGGAGAAGGCAGGAGAATATATCAGCCATGATGGTATGGTGGAACAGACTCGATGGGCTGAATAGCCTAATTCTGCTTCTATGTCTTATTGTCATATGCTACCTTGAAACTCAATTTCTCGCAGGCATTTACAGGAAAAAAGAAATGAAATAGAATTTTATGAAAAATCATACATAAACAGACAAATAACCAAGGTGAAAATGAAGACAAACTATGTAAGTAAAAATAATATTGAGAACATGAATTGTAAAAGGTCCTTGAAAGGGTTGTAGAATCAGTTCAGTGTTGTGGTGAATGAAGTTATCAACGCAGGGTCGGGAGCCCGATGGATGTAGGGTAATAATTGTTCCTGGGCATTGGTACTTCCAATCTCTGTCATGATGCAACCAGTCAGGAAAATCTTCACTGTGTGTCCATAGAAGCTTGTCAAAGTTTTTGGTGACGTGTCAAATCTATGCAAACTTCTAAGAAAGTGGAGCTGCTGTTGTGCCTTCATGTGAGTACCCTTACATGCCCCTGGAGAAATACTCTGATATGTTAACACCAGGAGATTTAAAGTTATTAACCCTCCCTGCCTCCAAACCCCAGATGAACACTTGCTCATGGACCTCCAGTTTCCTCTTCCTCAAGTCAACAGTCAGCTCCCTGGTCTTGCTGACATTGAGTAAGAGGTTGTTGTTGTAGCATCACTCAGCCAAGTTTTCAATTGCCCTCCTACATGCTGATTTGTCACCACCTTTGATTCGAGCAACAGCAGTGGTGGTGTCAACAAACTCAATAGTGTCATGTTGAGACTTTATGAAGCACTGGTGAGGCCTCACTTGGAGTATTGTGAATAGTTTACGGCCCCTTATCTTAAAAAGGTGTACTGAAATTGGAGATATTTCAAAGGAGTTTAATAAAAATGATTCCAGGATTGAATGGCTTATCATATGAAGAGAATTTGATGGCTCTGGGCCTGTATTCACTGACATTCAGAAAAATGAGGGGTGACCTCATTAAAACCTATCGAAATGCCCTGATAGGGTGGATGTGGAGAGGATGTTTGCTATGATGGAAGTGCCTAAGACCAGAGGACACAGTGTCAGAATAGAGGGGCTTCATTTTAGAATGGACATGAGGAGGAATTTCTTTTGCCAGAGAGTGGTGAATCCATGGAATTCTTTGCCACAGGCAGTTGTGGAGGCCGATGTGTATTTAAGGCAGAGGTTGATAGACTCTTGATTGGTCAGGGCATGAAAGAATACAAGAGAAGGCAGGTGATTGGGGCTGAGGGCAAAATTGGATCAGTCAAGTTGGAATAGCAGAGTGGACTCAATGGGTCAAAAGGCCTAATTCTGCTCCTATATCTTATGTTCTAAATAAGGCATTGCAGCTGTGCTTGGCTACACAATGTAAGTATAAATCATGTGAAGCAGGGGACTAAGCACACAGCCTTGTGGTGCATCTGTGCTGAAAGATGATTGTGGAGGAGATGTTGTCGCCAATCCATTCTGACTGGGGCCTGCAAGTGAGGAAATGGCATCTGCTGTTGACCTGTTGTGACGGTTGGCAAACTGGAGTAGATCTAGATTATTCATCAGGCAGAAGTTGATATGTTTCACGACCAACCTCTCAAAACACTTCAACGCAGTTGATATAAGTGCTATTGAATTATGTCATTAAGGAAATTATATAGATGCTTGAAGACTGGGTAGTTTTCTTTTGTGTCATTATGACTTACTGAGCACCCTTCACAACCCTAGGAGGTGCTTACGTCTGTTGTTACTGCAAAGTATTTTTGGACATATGTAATTACTTTCCAGTCAGTATTGTATATTTGAAGAGGGATGAAATTTCTAGTTATCCATGTATCAGTCAATCAAACTGTGCTCACGATAATGGTTCTGATGCTCTTGTAGACATTTCCATGAATATCTAAAGTGATCGGTCTGAAGGCACTGACATCCGTCAGTAATTGTCACACTGACAAGCACCTCTTGTCACACTAACAGGCAGAATATTATTTCAGTTCTGTGTAAGACCATAAGAGAATAAAATATAGGAGCAGAATTGGGCCACTCTGCTCCACCATGCCATCATGGCTGATTTATTATCCCTCTTGGCCCCATTCTTCTGCCTTCTCCCTGGAACTTTGAACTAATCAAGAAACTATCAATCTCTGCTTTAAATATGCCCAACAACTCCACAGTTATCGGCTGCAATGAATTCTCAAGGTTCAAGATTCACGGCCCTCTGGGTAAAGAAATTCCTCTTCACCTCTGTTGTAAATGGACGTCCCTCTGAAATGAGGCTGTGACCTCTGGTCCTAGACTTGCCCGCTATAGAAAACATCCTCTGCACGTCCACTCTGTCTAGTCCTTTTGATTGATAGGTTTGAATGAGATCCCCTCTTATTCTTCTAAATTCCAGCGAGTACAGGCCCAGAGCCATCAAACGCTCCTCATACTTTAACCCACTCATTCCCAGGATCATTCTCACGAACGTCCTCTGGACTCTCTCCAATGCTAGCACATCATTTCTTAGATAGGGGCCCAAAACTGCTCACAATACACCAAGTGCGGTCTGACCAATGCCTTCGATAGCCTCAGCAATACATCCTTGCTCTTATATTCTGAACTCCACCAACTCAACCTGCAAGAAACCTTTAGGTAAACCTGCATGAGGACTAATTCTGGTCAAGATGGCACCTGTGTACATTGCTCCTTGGTTGACATCTTCTGGATAGATCATGAAACCATCATTTTTACTTCTTTTATGTCTTTTGTGTTGGTTTCTTGTCTTGAATGTGATTCTGGAACAGCTGGCGCCTGTGTTTTGCTGTTTGGAGATCGTTTGGGTGCTTCAATGTTCTGCAGTCTCTGAAAGGATTCCGGGAGGCAGAGGCTACATGAGCGAACCTCATCATGAGAAGGCTGCGGGATGGTGCGTAAGCCGATGTTTGGCTTCATTTCATCATTTTTAGCTTCCAAAGTTTTCCAGTCAAAGTGACAAGGGAGATTGAAGCGAGTGCAGAGGGTGAGGGCCGGCTACTCGCCTTTTGATTGGCTGCTCTGTCCCGGAGAGGGGAAAGCCTACTGCAGTGCCTGGAGAGAGTCATTCAGGTTTCTTTTGCGTTTTAGATGTGGACTTGGACTCTATACTCTTTTTTTTCAGTCTTATAATTTTTATATTCTGTGTTCCTTTGTGTGGGGAGGGGGATCTGGGGGGGTGTCGATGTGGTTGCTCCATTTTGTTTGTTTTTTTGTGCAGGAAGAGGGAGTCGATATTCCTGATCTGTTTTGTTCATTTTTCATACAGCAGGAGGGATTTGGTGGGGTGGGGGGGAGGTTGCTGTGCTTGATCTGTTTGTTTGATTTATTTTGTGCTGGAGGAGGGATTTTGGGGTTGATGTGCCTGTTCCACTTTTGTTCATTCTTTTTTTGTGGGGAGGTGAAATTTGAGGGTTGATGACCATGCTGCTCTTCATTTCTTTATTGGTTTCATGGCTACCCAGAGAATTGAAGAATTTCAGAGTTTGGATACTTTGATAATAAGTGAACCTTTGAACCTTAATTTTTGAATTTTCTCACCATTTAGAAAATAGTCTATGCCATTATTCCTTCATTATGCATTTTGCATTTTGTAAGTACATGACCACACACTTCCCTGCACTATATTCCACCTGCCACATTGTCCGTTCTCTCAGTCTAGGTCCTTCTGCAGACTTCCTGCTTTCACAATGCTGCCTGCCCCTCCACCTAAAGGATTGACGGTGGATATGCAATGGCAAGCATTTAAAGGTTGCATGGATGAACTACAACAATTGTTCATCCCAGTTTGGCAAAAGAATAAATCAAGGAAGGTAGTGCACCCGTGGCTGACAAGAGAAATTAGGGATAGTATTAATTCCAAAGAAGAAGCATACAAATTAGCCAGAGAAAGTGGCTCACCTGAGGACTGGGAGAAATTCAGAGTTCAGCAGAGGAGGACAAAGGGCTTAATTAGGAAGGGGAAAAAGATTATGAGAGAAAACTAGCAGGGAACATAAAAACGGACTGTAAAAGCTTTTATAGATATGTAAAAAGGAAAAGACTGGTAAAGACAAATGTAGGTCCCCTGCAGACAGAAACAGGTGAATTGATTATGGGGAGCAAGGACATGGCAGACCAATTGAATAATTACTTTGGTTCTGTCTTCACTAAGGAGGACATAAATAATCTTCCAGAAATAGTAGGGGACAGAGGGTCCAGTGAGATGGAGGAACTGAGCGAAATACATGTTAGTAGGGAAGTGGTGTTAGGTAAATTGAAGGGATTGAAGGCAGATAAATCCCCAGGGCCAGATGGTCTGCATCCCAGAGTGCTTAAGGAAGTAGCCCAAGAAATAGTGGATGCATTAGTGATAATTTTTCAAAACTCGTTAGATTCTGGACTAGTTCCTGAGGATTGGAGGGTGACTAATGTAACTCCACTTTTTAAAAAAGGAGGGAGAGAGAAACCGGGGAATTATAGACCGGTTAGCCTAACGTCGGTGGTGGGGAAACTGCTGGAGTCAGTTATCAAAGATGTGATAACAGCACATTTGGAAAGCGGTGAAATGATCGGACAAAGTCGGCATGGATTTGTGAAAGGAAAATTATGTCTGACGAATCTCATAGAATTTTTTGAGGATGTAACTAGTAGAGTGGATGGGAGAGAACCAGTGGATGTGGTATATTTGGATTTTCAAAAGGCTTTTGACAAGGTCCCACACAGGAGATTAGTGTGCAAACTTAAAGCACACGGTATTGGGGGTAAGGTATTGATGTGGGTGGAGAATTGGTTAGCAGACAGGAAGCAAAGAGTGGGAATAAACGGGACCTTTTCAGAATGGCAGGCGGTGACTAGTGGGGTACCGCAAGGCTCAGTGCTGGGACCCCAGTTGTTTACAATATATATTAATGACTTGGATGAGGGAATTAAATGCAGCATCTCCAAGTTTGCGGATGACACGAAGCTAGGTGGCAGTGTTAGCTGTGAGGAGGATGCTAAGAGGATGCAGGGTGACTTGGATAGGTTGGATGAGTGGGCAAATTCATGGCAGATGCAATTTAATGTGGATAAATGTGAAGTTATTCACTTTGGTGGCAAAAATAGGAAAACAGATTATTATCTGAATGGTGGCCGATTAGGAAAAGGGGACGTGCAACGAGACCTGGGTGTCATTATACACCAGTCATTGAAAGTGGGCATGCAGGTACAGCAGGTGGTGAAAAAGGCGAATGGTATGCTGGCATTTATAGCGAGAGGATTCGAGTACAGGAGCAGGGAGGTACTACTGCAGTTGTACAAGGCCTTGGTGAGACCACACCTGGAGTATTGTGTGCAGTTTTGGTCCCCTAATCTGAGGAAAGACATCCTTGCCACAGAGGGAGTACAAAGAAGGTTCACCAGATTGATTCCTGGGATGGCAGGACTTTCATATGAAGAAAGACTGGATGAACTGGGCTTGTACTCGTTGGAAATTAGAAGATTGAGGGGGGATCTGATTGAAACGTATAAAATCCTAAAGGGATTGGACAGGCTAGATGCAGGAAGATTGTTCCCGATGTTGGGAAAGTCCAGAACGAGGGGCCACAGTTTGAGGATAGAGGGGAAGCCTTTTAGGACCGAGATTAGGAAAAACTTCTTCACACAGAGAGTGGTGAATCTGTGGAATTCTCTGCCACAGGAAACAGTTGAGGCCAGTTCATTGGCTATATTTAAGAGGGAGTTAGATATGGCCCTTGTGGCTACAGGGATCAGGGGGTATGGAGGGAAGGCTGGGGCGGGGTTCTGAGTTGGATGATCAGCCATGATCATAATAAATGGCGGTGCGGGCTCGAAGGGCCGAATGGCCTACTCCTGCACCTATTTTCTATGTTTCTATGTTTCTATCTTTGTTTTGTCTGCAAATTTGCCACAAAGTCATCAATTCTGACATCCAAATTGTTGACATACAATGTGAAAAGATTCCCGACCCAACACTGATCCCTGCAAACACCACTAGTCATTGGCAGCCAACCAGAGTAGGAACCCTTTATTCCCACTCTTTGCCTTCTGCCAGTCAGCCAATCTTCTATCCATGCTAGTACCATGGGCTCATCTCTTGTTAAGCAGCCTCATGTGCAGCCCGTTGTCAAAGGCCTTCTGAAAATCCAAGTAAACAACATCCACTGACTCTCCTTTCTCTTTCCTGCTTGTTACTTCCTCAAAGAATGCCAACAGATCTGTCAGGCAATATTTCCTCTTAAGGAAACCGTGCTGACTATGGCCTACTTTATTTTGTGCCTCAAAACACCATAACACCGCATCCTTAATAATAGACTCCAACATCTTCCCAACCACTGAGGACAGGCTAACTGGCCTATAATTTCCTTTCTTCTGCCTCTATCCCTTCTTAAAGAGTGAAGAGATATTTGCAATTTTCCAGTCCTTTAGAACCATTCCAGAATCTAGTGATTCTTGGAAGATCATGACTGATACCTTCACAATCTCTTCAGCTACTACTTTCAGAACTGGTGTGTAGTCTAATCCCAGATGGCTTATTTACCTTCAGACCATTCAATTTCCCAAGAACCTTCTCTCTGGTAATGGTAGCTTCACACACTTTATAACTCCATTTTGATTACTGTTTTGGGGGGTGGGGGGAAGGGGGACTACCTGGGGGAAGCAACAGCGGCCGTGCCTCTGGTGCTGAGTCTGGCCCTATGGCTCAGAAGGAAAGGGAACTAAAGAGGATGGCAGCAGCGATAGGGGACTCTACAGTCAGGGGGACAGGTAGGTGATTCTGTGGATGTGAAAAGGAAGCACGGATGGTAGTTTGCCTCCCAGGTGCCAGGCTCTGCGATGTTTCTGGACGTGTCCACAATATTCTGAAAAGGGAGGGTGAACAGCCAGAAGTTGTGGTACATATTAGTATCAACGACATAGGTAAAAAAGGGAGGAGGTCCTTAAAAAGAGCACAGAGAGTTAGGAAGGAAGCTGAGAAGCAGGACCTCAAGGGTAGTAATCTCAGGATTGCTACCTGTGCCACACGACAGTGTGTATAGGAATAGAATGAGGTGGAGGATAAATGCGTGGCTGAAGAATTGGAGCAGGGGGCAGGGATTCTGATTTATGGATAATTGGGACCTCTTCTGGGGCAGATGTGACCTGCACAAAAAGGGTGGATTGCACTTGAATCCAAAAGGGTCCAATATTGGAGGGAGAAGAAGATGGAGGTGAGATGCAGCACGCGCGGCTGTTCCGAATGATATCGATTATGTGTTAACTCGGGGGCCGTGCACAATCCGGATTTGATGGAGACAGCCGTGAGAAGCACGGAGGAACACCTGGAATAACTTCTGAAATGCCCGCTTTGCTGCCGCTGCTACTGTGCGATCGAGAATCTCTGGAGACGAAGGCCCCAAATCCTCAGCTTTGCCTATTGCCCGTTGCCAGGGCCGGGGTCGAAGCACTCAGCAGAGATGATGCTCGGTACTCAGTGTCGGAGAGCTGGTCGGAGGCTCGGAGTTTTCGGACGGACTCAGAGTCGGACTGTGGTCGGATGCTTCCAGGATGCTGCATCGGCAAGTTGGTGGCGCTGGAGGTTCACCATCTGCGTGAGATGATGGGACTTTCGAGAGACTTTGAGACTTTCACCATTCCCATGGTCTGTTCTTATCAAGTTACAGCATTGTTTTGCACTGTTGTAACTAAATGTTGTAATTATGTGATTTTTGTTAGTTTTTAAGTCGGTTTGTCATGTGTTTCCATGATATCATTCTGGAAAAACATTGTATCATTTCTTAATGCATGCATTACTAAATGACAATAAAAGAGTACTGTGTGTCCTCATAATCTAATTTAATTCTTGTGGGCAAGTTTACTACAGCCATTGGGAGTGGTTTAAACTAATATGTCAGGGGGATGGGAACCGGTATGATAGAGCTGAGGATGAGCCAACAGGTTTACCAGTAGATGATGGGAGTAACATGAATGTAAGGAAGGACAAGCCAATGACTGGGTACAAGTGCAGACAGAGCAAAGAGTTAAATTGTACCACAGTGGCAAAATTCAAAAGGGCGAACAATGCACCACGAAGATGCTGTATTTAAATGTGCAGAGCATTCAGAATAAGGTGGATGAACTCATGGCACCATTAGAGATTGGTCGGTACGACGTTGTGGCTATCACTGAGTTGTGGCTGAAAGAAGGCCATAGTTGGGAGTTTAACTTCAAAGGATAAACTTTGTATAGAAAGGACAGGCAGGAAGGCAAAGGTGGTGAGTGGTTCTGTTGGTAAGTGATGGAATTACATCTTTAGAAAGATGTGACATAGGCTCAGAGGATGGCGAATCTTTGTGGGTGGAGTTAAGGAACTGCAAGGGGGAAAAAAACCCATCATGGGAATCATATATAGGCCTCCAAATAGTAGCCAGGATGTGGGGTTGAGGTTGCAAAGGGAGCTGGAAAGGGCATGTAATAAGGGTAACATCACAATTGTAATGGGGGACTTCAAAATGCAAGGGGATTGGGAAAATCGGGTTGGTGTCGGATCACAAGGGAGGGAATTTGATGAATGCCTGTGAGATGACTTTTTAGAGCAGCTTGTGCTTGAGCCGACTTGGGGAAAGGCCATCTTCGCTTGGGTGTTGTGTAATAACCCAGATCTTATTAGGGCGCTTAACGTAAAAGAACCCGTAGGAGGCAGTGATCATAATATGATTGAATACATACTGGAATTTGAGAGGGAGAAGCTTAACTCAAATGTATCAGTATTGCAATGGAATAAAGGGAATTACAGAGACATGAGAGAGGAACTTGCCCAGGCAGATTGGAGGAGGATACTAGCGGGGATGCCGGCAAAGCAGAATTGATTGAAGTTTCTGGAAATAGTTCACAAGGTGCAAGATAGATATGTCCTACAGAGGAAGAAGCTCTCAGATGGCAGGGGTAAACAACTGTGGCTGAAAAAGGAAGGTAAGGACTGCATAAAAGCCAAGGAAAGGTCTTATAAGGTATCAAGAGTAAGTGGAAAGTTGGGTGATTTGGAAGCTTTTAAAATCCAAAAAAAGACAACAAAAAAAGGAAAAAGGTGAAATATGAAGGCAGACTAGCCAATAATATAAAGCAGGATACCAAGGGTTTTTTCTGTTATATAAGGAGTAAAAGGGAGCTGAGAGTTAGACAATAGACAATAGGTGCAGGAGTAGGCCATTCGGCCCTTCGAGCCAGCACCGCCATTCACTGTGATCATGGCTGATCAACTACAATCAGTATCCAGTTCCTGTCTTATCCCCATAACCTTTGATTCCGCTATCTTTAAGAGCTCTATCCATCTCTTTCTTGAAAACATCCAGAGACTTGGCCTCCACTGCCTTCTGGGGCAGAGCATTCCACATATCCACCACTCTCTGGGTGAAAAAGTTTTTCCTCAACTTCGTTCTAAATGGCCTACCCCTTATTCTTAAACTGTGGCCTCTGGTTCTGGACTCACACATCAGCGGGAACATGCTTCCTGCCTCCAGCATGTCCAATCCCTTAATAATCTTATATGTTTCAATCAGATCTCCTCTCATCCTTCTAAATTCTAGTGTATACAAGCCCAGTCGCTCCAACCTTTCAACACATGACAGTCCCGCCATCACGGGAATTAACCTTGTGAACCTACACTGCATTCCCTCAATAGCAAGAATGTCCTTCCTCAAATTTGGAGACCAAAACTGCACACAATACTCCAGGTGTGGACTCACCAGGGCCCTGTACAACTGCAGAAGGACCTCTTTGCTCCTATACTCAATTCCCCATGTTATGAAGGCCAGAATGCCATTAGTTTTCTTCAGTGCCTGCAGAGTTGATATTGTTCCACTGGAAAATGATGCTAGTGAGGTAGTAATAGGGGACAAAGAAACAGAAGATGAACTTCTTCTGTAGCCAGGTAGATTCAGAATTGGCTTGCCTGCAGAAAGCAGAGGGTCATTGTGGAGGGAGTACATTCAGATTGGAGAGTTGTGACCAGTGGTGTCCCACAAGGTTCAGTTCTGGGACCTCTACTTTTTGTGATTTTTATTAACAACCTGGATGTCGGGGTAGAAGGATGGGTTGGCAAGTTTGCAGATGTCACAAAGCTTGGTGGTGTTGTGGATAGTGTAGGGGATTGTCGAAGATTGCAGAGATACATTGATAGGACGCAGAAGTGGGCTGAGAAGTGGCAGACAGAGTTCAATCCGGAGAAGTATGAGGTGGTACATTTTGGAAGGACAAACGCCAAGGCAGAGTACAAAGTAAATGGCAGGATACTTGGTAGTGTGGAGGAGCAGAGGGATCTGGGGGTACATGTCTCAGATCCCTGAAAGTTGCCTCACAGGTAGATAGGGTAGTTAAGAAAGCTTTCATAAGTCAAGGGATAGAGTTTAAGAGTCGTGAGGTAATGATGCAGCTCTGTAAAACTCTGGTTGGGCCACACTTGGAGTACTGTGTCCAGTTCTGGTTGCCTCACTATAGGAAGGATGTAGAAGCATTGGAAAGGGTACATAGGAGATTTACCAGGATGCTGCCTGGTTTAGAGAATATGCATCATGATCAGAGATTAAGGGAGCTAGAGCTTTACTCTTTGGAGAGAAGGAGGATGAGAGGAGACATGATAGAGGTATACAAGATATGAAGAGGAATAGATAGAGTGGACAGCCAGTGCCTCTTCCCCAGGGCACGACTGCTCAATACAAAAGGACATGGCTTTAAGGTAAGGGGTGGGAATTTCAAGGGGGATATTAGAGGAAGGTTTTTTACTCAGAGAGTGGTTGGTGCGTGGAATGCACTGCCTGAGTCAGTGGTGGAGGCAGATACACTAGTGAAATTTAAGAGACTACTAGACAGGTATATGGAGGAATTTAAGGTGGGGGTTTATATGGGAGGCAGGGTTTAAGGGTCGGCACAACATTGTGGGCCAAAGGGCCTGTACTGTGCTGTACTATTCTATGCTCTATGTTCTAACTTAATGGGTGCTTTGCATCTGTCTTCACTGTGGAAACCAATAGCAGTGTGCCAGAGGTCTGTGAGTGTTAGGGAGCAGGAATGAGTGCCATTGTTTTTACAAAGGAAAAAGTGCTTGGCAAACTGAAAGGTCTTAAGGTGGATAAGTCACCTGGACTAGTTGGACAACATGCCAGAGTCCCAAGACAGATTGCTGAAGAGATAACAGATGCATTGGTCATGATCTTTCAAGAATCACTTGATTCTGGCATGGTCCCAGAGAACTGGAAGATTGTAAATGTCACTCCACTCTATAAGAAGGGAGGAAGGCAAAAGTAAGGAAATTATAGGCTAGTTAGCCTAACCTCAGTGGCTGGGAAAATGTTGGAGTCTATTATTAAGGATGAGGTTTTGGGGTACTTGGAGACTAATGATAAAATAAGTCAAAGTCAGCATGGTTTCTGTGAAGGGAAATCTTGCCTGACAAATCTGATAAAGTTCTTCGAGGAAGTAACAATCAGGGTGAACTATGGAGAGGCAGTGGATGTCATTCACTTGGATTTTCAGAAGGCGTTTGATAAGGTGCCACACATGAGGCTGCTTAACAAGATAAAATCCTATGATGTTACAGGAAAGATACTGGCATGGATAGAGGAATGGCTGACAGGCAGGAGGCAGCGAGTTTGAATAAAGGGACCATTTCTGGTTGGCTGCCAGTGACAAGTGGTGTTCCTCAGGGGTCAGTATTGGGACCACTACTTTTCACATTGCTTGTCAATGATTTGGATAATGGAATTGATGGCTTTGTGGCAAAGTTGGCAGATGATCTGAAGATAGGTGGAGGGGTAGGTAGTGCTGAGGAAGCAATGCGATTGCAGCAGGACTTAGACAAATTGGAAGAATGGGCAAAAAACTGGCAGATGGAATATAGTGTTGGGAAATGTATGATAATGCGTTTTGGTAACAGGAACAATAGTGTGGACTGTTATCTAAGTGGGGAGAAGGTTCAAACATCAAAGGTGCAGAGGGACTTGGGAGTCCTCATGCAAGACTCCTAGAAGGTTAACTTACAGGTTGAATCGGTAGTAAAGAAGGCAAATGCAATGTTGGCATTTATCTCAAGGGGATAGAATATTCAAGGAGATAATGCTGAGCCCTTATAAGACACTTGAAATATTGTCAATAGTTTTGGGCCCCATATCTCAGAAAGGATGTGTTATCATTGGAGACAGTCCGGAGGAGGTTCACATGGATGATTCCAGAAATGAAGGGGTTAAAATACGAGGAGCGTTTGGCAGCTTTGGGTCTATATGCACTGGAATTTAGAAGAATGTGGGGGGGATCTCATTGAAACCTACCGAGTGTTGAAAGGACTAGATAGGGTGGATGTGGAGAGGATGCTTCTGATGGTGGGGGTCTGCAGAACTACAAGGTACCACCTCAAAACTGAGGGGTGACCTCTTAGAACAGAGCTAAGGAGGAATTTTTTTCGGCAGAGAGTAGTGAATCTGTGGAAGGCTCTGCCGCAGACTGCAGTGCAGGCCAAGTCCGTGGGTATATTTAAGGCAGAAGTTAATCATTTCCTGATTGGTTAGGGTATCAAAGGATATAGTGAGAAGGCAGGTGTATGGCATTGAATGGGATCTGAGATCAGCCGTGATGCAATGGCGGAGCAGACTTGATGGGCTGAGTGGCCTAATTCTGTTGCTATGTCTTATGATTTTATGACCCCTGACACTTGAAATTTCCACCATACTTCTGGTATCTTCCACAGTGAAGTCTGATACAAAGTCAGCCTGCTCATGCAGCTCATACCGCTCCATCATGGGGACCAGCCTCTGCAGTGTCCAAGACATCTTCACGGATCGGTGCCTTAGGAAGTCGGCACCCATCATTAAGGATCCCCACCACCCAGGACATGCCCTCATACTGCTACTGTCAGGAAGGAGGTATAGAAGCTTGAAGGCACACACTCAGTCATTCAGGAACAGTGTCTCCCTCTCTGCCATCTGATTTCTAAATAGACTTTGAACCCATGAACACTACTCTTTTATTTCTGTTATTTTGTACTACTTATTTTAACAACATTTTATATATATATATATACACACACTTGGTGTAACAAATTTCACAACATATACCAGTGATATTAAATCTGATTCTGAAATACTTATTCAGTTCATCCGCCATTTCCTTGTCCTCCATTACTCCCTCATTGATTTAATTGTCATTTGCTGTGATGGGATGGAATCAGAGGTGTTAAACAATTAATGTTTAGAGGAGAAAGTGTGAGTCAACTATCCCCCCCCCCCCCCGATCTCACGACTCATAGTGTAAAAGAAAAATATTACCATGATGTTATTTGTATAAGGAGGTTTTATCCACCTCACAGCTAGGAACAGTCCTGGCAAACTACCATATTGAGATCATTTCTAACCTCAAACTAAATCCTTATTTTAGCTTTAGTTTCCTACTTTTCACAAAAAAGTTTCCACATTGATCGCAATGACCATTAAAATAGTCGGTCTGAACCAAGGAGATTATAACAATGCTTAATAGAAATGAAAATGTGATATTAGATCAGGATGCAAATTTCTTCAGATTATATAGGATACAGCATAGAGAGATAAGTGCATGCCTTCCAGAAGACTGCAGGTTTACTGACAATTGTAATTTTAATTGGAGTTTGAGTAGATTAAAATTGATGCAAAAAAACTATTTTAGATCTCCCAAAGAAGAAAAGGTTTACAAAATTATGAGGGGTATAGACACAGTAAATGTGAATAGGCTCTTTCCACTTCGATTAGGAGAGATAAATACGAGAGGACATGGCTTTAGGGTGAAAGGGGAAAGGTTCAGGGGGAATATTAGGGGTACCTTCTTCACTCAGAGAGTGGTGGGAGTGTGGAACGAGCTGCCATCTGACATGGTAAATGCAGGCTCGCTCTCAAGTTTTAAGAATAAATTGGATAGATACATGGACGGGAGAAGTCTGAAGGTTTATGGACTGGATGCAGGTCAATGGGACTAGCAGAATAATATTTCGGCACAGACTAGAAGGGCCGAATGGCCTGTTTTCTGTGCTGTAGTGTTCTATGGTTCTATAGTTCTATCTGTATGCAGTATACTCCAGGTACATTTATAATTATTACAGGCATCCGTTAGTCTTACGAGACCATGGATCTGCGCCTGGAAAGTAGTCTTCACTCTCCAGGACGCAGGCCTGGGCAAGGTTGTATGGAAGACCAGCAGTTGCCCATGCTGCAAGTCTCCCCTCTCCATGCCACCGATGTTGTCCAAGGGAAGGGCATTAGGACCCATACAGCTTGGCACCAGTGACGTCGCAGAGCAATGTGTGGTTAAGTGCCTTGCTCAAGGACACAACACACGTTCCCTCGGCTGGGGCTCGAACTCACGACCTTCAGGTCGCTAGTTCAATGCCTTAACCACTTGGCCACATGCAGTATACTCCAGGTACATAGAGTATACGGTACTGAGCAAAAGTCTTAGGCACAGATATAGCTAGGGTGCCCAAGATTGTTGCACAGTACTGTACTTGTCAACGTGGAGCAGAGAGCCAGCTTGTAAATCCAGTGGGGAGTAAAAGATGTTGGGAATGGTGAGTGTTAAGTACCACGGGAGGGTTTGTGGGACAGGTGGCAGAGAAGGAGTACCAGGGGCTGTTGTGGGGGAGGGCAGGGGATGATGCGGGTGCAGACACCCTCATCCCTGAGACACCAAGGTCATTTGACTCCAAACAACTGCTTTATTGATCATTGCAGGATGTCTCTCTGGTGTTCCTGCTCCTGCCCCTCTTCCTTCCCCTTTTCCCAACCATGATTCCCCTCTCCCTGTCCCCTTCCCATTCTCAGTCCACAATAGGGGTCTGTAAGAAGGCCCACCAGCACCTTACTTCCTGAGAAAACTAAAGAAATTTGGCCTGTCCCCTAAAACCCTCACTAATTTTTATAAATACACCGTAGAAAGCATTCTTCTCGGGTGCATCACAACCTGGTATGGAAGTTGTCCTGTCCAAGACCAGAAGAAGCTGCAGAAGATTGTGAACACGGCGCAGCACATCACACAAACCAATTTTCCATCCGTGGACTCACTTTACACCGCACGCTGTCGGAGCAGTGCTGCCAAGATAATCAAGGACACGACCCACCCAGCCAACACACTTTTCGTCCCTCTTCCCTCTGGGAGAAGGCTCAGGAGCTTGAAGACTCGTACGACCAGATTTGGGAACAGCTTCTTTCCAACTGTGATAAGACTGCTGAACGGATCCTGTCCCGGATCTGGGCCATACCCTCCAAATATCTGGACCTGCCTCTCGGTTTTTTTGCACTACCTTACTTCCCATTTTTCTATTTTCTGTTTATGATTTATAATTTAAATTTTTAATATTTACTATCGATTTGTAATCCAGGGAGCGTGAAGCACAGGATCAAATATTGCTGTGATGATTGTACGTTCTAGTATCAATTGCTTGGCAACAATAAAGTATAAAGTAAGTATCAGAATCAGGTTTGTTGTCACTTACACCTGCCACTGTCTGTAAGGAGGGATTATACGCTCTCCCTGCAACCGTATGGGTTTCCTCCAGGGGCTCCGGTTTCCTCCCACATTCCAAAGACTTACCAATTGGCAGGCTAATTGGTCATTATAAATTGTCCCATGATTAGGATTGCTGGGTGGTGCCATTCAAAGGGTTGGACGAGCCTTTTCTGCAATGCATCTCAATAAAATAAATAAAATAACATATTAAAGAGATCATGACTTTTTTTTGCAGCAGTAGTACAGTGCAATATATAAAATTACTACAGTACAGCACAGGAACTGGCCCTTCAGCCCACAATGTTATGCCGAACCAAATAAATTAGTAATCAAGTGGCCAAGTAAACTAAACTCTTCTGACCACACAAAGTTCATAGCCTTCCATTTTCCTCACATTCATGTACCTATCCAAACATATCTTAAAAGTTCTTAATGTTTCTGCCCCTACCACCATCCCATGCACCCACCACTCTCTGAGTTAAAAAAAACTTTCCCCTCACATCTCTCTTGAAATTATCCCCTCTCCCTTTAAATGCATATCTTTTAAACTTTATAAGGAGCAGTGTTTTGAAAATATTCCAAACCAATGTAGGGAGAAGATGCACCAACAGCAATGAAATGCTTCCTTTTTAAAAATTCAATGTTCTAAAGTTGCTGAAATGAAAAGTAAACAGATTCTCAAAAGTCTCACAAGAACATGCTGCCACACAAAATTAAATCTTGCCAAACAGGTAAAGCAAGGAAGAAGTTCGCAGACAATCAATGCATGGCCATCTACTGCATCTACTGAGGCTGTCCACAAGAGGGGTCAGAGCCGTCTCTATTTCCTGAGGAGACTGAGGTCCTTTAACATCTGTCAGATGATCCTGAGGATGTTCTACGAGTCTGTGGTGGCCAGTGCTATCATGTTTGCTGTTGTGTGCTGGGGCAGCAGACACCAACAGAATCAACAAACTCATTCGTACGGCCAGTGATGTTGTGGGGATGGAACTGGACTCTCTGACGGTGGTGTCTGAAAAGAGGATGCTGTCCAAGTTGCATGCCATCTTGGACATCCACTACATAATGTACTGGTTGGGCACAGGAGTACATTCAGCCAGAGCCTCGTTCCACTGAGATGCAACACTGAGCATCACAGGAAGTCATTCCTGCCTGTGGCCATCAAACTTTACAACTCCTCCCTTGGAGGGTCAGACACCTGAGCCAATAGGCTGGTCCTGGACTTATTTCCTGGCATAATTTACATATTATTATTTAATTATTTATGGTTTTATATTGCTTATATATACTCCATTATTGGTTGGGGTAACTAACGAAAATCAATTTCCCTCGGGATTAATAAAGTATGACTATGACTATGACTATATGTGGCAGTGCATATGATAGTTTTCCATCTTTCCTTATCGATCCTATTAACTAATAGTTTACAGCAAGATACACTCTGGCTAAAGCAAAATTACAATATTTTGTTAATTTTTGTTTTTCTGGACATGCACTAAGTAGTTGTTTTATTTTATAGATTCAAGTTTGAAGAATCCTCATTGACATTGTAAAAATCTCTTCTATTCCTGAACAAAAAAAATTCTACAAAAAATAATGGATACAGCCCAGTCCATCACGGGTAAAGCCCTCTCCGCTGTTGAAACACTATCACAGGAAAGTAACATGCTTCAACAGGGACCCCCACCACCCAGGCCAAGCTCTCTTCCCACTACTGCTATCAGGAAGAAGGTACAGGAGCCTCAGGACCCACACCACCAGGTTCAGGAACAGTTATAACCCCTTAACCAGTAGACTCTTGAACCAGAGGGGATAACTTCACTCCATTTCACTTGACCTATCATTGAATTGTTCCCGCAACCAAAGGGCTCACTTTCAATGACCCTTCATCTCACGCTCTCGATTTTTGTTGCTTATTTATTTATTTTTATTATTTCTTTTTTGTGCATTGGCACAGCTTGTTGACTTCTGCACTCTGGTTGAACACCCTAGTTGGTGCAATCTTCCATTGGCTCTATCATGGTTATTATTCCATAGATCTATTGAATATGCCTACAAGATAATCAATCTCAGGCTTGTATGTGGTGACATATATGTACTTTGATCATAAATTTACCTCGAACTTTGAACTTTAAAGTCTCAAGTGATCAGGGAAAGTGGATGGAAAAAAATGGAGGACGGAGAGTTGATCTGCATTGCAAAGGCACAGTAGTAAACTAATATCACAGATTCGAGTGGAAGACCACAAGTAAAGTTCAAAGCTCAAAGTCAATTTATTATCTAAGTACACATATGCCACCATAGACAACCCTGAGGTTCATTTTCTTATGGGAATTCACAGTAAATGCAAGAAAACACAAAGGAGTCAAAGAAAGACCACACACAAGAGGATGGACAAACAACCAATTTGCATAAACACCTGTGCAGGTATTAAAAGAAAGAGGAAAAAAAGAAATAATATTAATAATAAATAACTAAACAATAAATAATGAGAACATGTGATACAAAGTCCTTGAGTTCAATGGTTATGAAAACAGTTCAGTGATGGGGTGAGTTAAGCTGAGTGAACTTATCCCATCTGGTTCAAGAGTCTGATGGTTGAGGAGTAATAACTGTTCCTGAACATAATGATGAAGGGTTTGAGGCTCCTGTACCTTCTTCCTGATGGCAATATCAAGAAATGAGCATAACCTAGGTGGTGGGGGTCCTTGATGATGGATGCTGCTTTCCTGCGACAGTGCTCCCTGTAAGTGTGCTGAATGATGGGGAGGGCTTTACCTGTGATGGACTGGTCTATATCCACTTCTTCTTGTAGTCTTTTCTGTACAAGGGCATTGGCATTTGCATGCCAGGCCATGATGCAACCAGTCAGTACACTCTCCATCACACATCTATAGAAGTCCATCAAAGTTTTTGATGACATACTGAATCTTCACAAACTTCTAAGAAAGTAGAGGCATTGCCGTGCTTTCTTCACAATGCCACCTACGAGATGGGCCCATGACAGAATTCAGTACAATCTAAAAAAATTGCAGGTGCACTTTTCAATGGCTGAGGGTCAACTCTCGACTGTGGGAATTTTAGGACTCATGGATGTTCTGGAGCCTCAAGTGCCACACCACCATGTTCTCGAACAGGTATTACCCCTCAAACATTGGGCTCTTGTTAACTGTGGATAACCTCACTCCACCCAACACTGAATTGATTCCAGTTTAAGGACTCTGCAACTCATGTTCTCGATATTCATTGCTTCTTATTATTATTAGTGTTGTTCTTCTTTTTGTATTTGCACATTGTACCGTCTTTTGCTCAATTTTGTCTGTCTTTTCTGTGTGCAGTTTTTAATTTTATTGCGTTTCCTATATTTACTGTAACTGGCGCATGAAAATTAAACTTGGGGCAGTGTATGGTGACATATGTACTTTGATAACTTTACATTGAATTTGGAACCGAAAAATCATTAATGTTACCATTATATGTATATGAATAATTATCTTAATAATCCAGAAAAATTTGGAATTTTCCAGCAGCATTTTTCCCTAGACTGACATTTACGAATTTTGTCATTTTCGCTTTGAGAAGAGCCAGAAGGCTGCTAGACGCTTCATGATTATATAATTTTCCCATGATGTGAAATATGTAAAGAAAAGCAGAAGGGGATCACGCCCAAAGTGTTTACTGAATAGCCACCTACCAGCACACATGATTTAGGGAACTGCCTGGACATCACCTTCTCGAGGATATTAAATGGCAGACAATAGTTGTCCCACAAGCCAATGTCCACATTCCCCGAACCAAGAAAAAGCAAATGGCAGAAATCTGCAGCACGGAAAAGGGCCACTTTGCCCCTTGAATCAAAGCTGGTTCTTTGAAGGGACGATGCCTCAAAAAGGTGGCGTCCATCGTTAAGGGTCCCCATCGCCCAGAACATGCCCTCTTCTCATTACCACCACCAAGGAAGGGGTACAGGAGCCTGAGGACACACGCTGAACGATCCAGGAACAGCTTGGTCCCCCGCGCCGTCAGATTTCTGAACGGACAATGAGCCCCTGTACACTACTTCAGTGTATATATTTTCTCTTTCTTTGCTCTCCTTTTAGCAATACTTATTTAATCTAATTTTTTAAAAATATATTTCTTATTGTAATTTATAGTGTTATTATTATGTATTCCAATGTACTGATGCTGCAGAACAACCAATTTCACGACATATGCCGGTAATGTTAAACCTGATTCTAATTCTGATTCTGAAACTGAATGAACCTTTGCTCCACCGACCGTCCCACAGCCCTTAAAATGCAGTAATCTTATTGACCCCCTCGGCGAGCTGGGACGGAATCCATTTGCATTTCTATTTTGGGCAAAGCTCATCTTAACATCCTGAAGTGTTCAAACAAATTCGCACGCACTGCGAACACACATGCGTTGTTTCCTCTGGAGCGCCAGAGGCAGAGGGATGAATCTGACCGGGAGGTTTATAAGATTATGAGAGGCATAGATAGGGTAGACAGACAGTATCTGCTTTCTCAGGGTCGAAATGTCTAATACCACAGGGCATGCATTTAAGGTGAGGGGAGTAATTTCAAAAGAGATGCGAGGGGCAAGTTTCTTACACAGAGCGGTGGGTGTCTTGAGTGATAGTAGAGGCAGAAGCATTGGGGACTTTTAAGAGACATTTAGATAGACATGTGAAGTGAGGGAAATGGAAAGATGTGGACATTGTGTGCGCAGAAGGGATTAGTTTAGTCGGACTTTTGATTACTAATATAATAACATCGAAGGCCGAAGGGCCTGTTCTATATTGTATATTCTATGTTGTTGACGGGTTTTTTTTAGTACCGGGTCCGATCGCGGTTAGAAATAGGAATTACTTTGCCTATCTGCTCGCATCTTCCTCAGCTGCGGACAATTTCTCTACACACTGCTTCCCGTCTGCATTTCAGCCAAATCTTATTACAGTCTGATAAATATTTCTCCGTTGAATCACAGTGATAATTAATTTACAAATCTTTGCGGCAACTCGCTATTTCTCGTGATACTCTGTCGCACAGTAAATAATTGGCATTTTTGCCTCCACCCCCCCACCACCTTTTTGCACCACTTACGTAATCTATTTTTCTATATATTGTCAATTACAGTTTTTATAAGTATGGATATTGCAATGTACCGCTACCGCAAAACAACAAATTTCACGACATATTCCAGTAATATTAAACCTGAATCTGATTCTCACCCCTCCCAAGTTCTTCTCCCACAACAAGGCCTAGTATTTGTGCACGTCACAACACCCTCCAGACAATACTCCAGTAATGACTGCAATATCCCGCTTTGCGAAACGCGCCTCGTAAAGTACATTTCAAGACTCAAGACTGTTTAATGTAATTTTCAGTGCACAGGTGTGGAGGAGAACAAAATAATTGTTAGGAAATAATTTCTTTTGGTTGGCCCTATCCGCACCAAGACCTCAGGATCAACCAAAGTAATATTAATGGAACCGGACGAAATTGACCAGCGATCTGGTCCTCTTACACGCCTGCTTATATTTTAACATTCATTAGGTATATTTATTTGAATGTTATTTATTCATGCACCACGATAGCGTAGCGGTTAGCGCGACGCTATTACAACTCGCGGCGTCGGAGTTCGGAGGTCAATTCCGGCGTCGTCTGTAAGAAAGTGTTCACGTTCTCCGCGTGAGCGTGTGGGTTTCCCCCGGGGTCTCTGGTTCCCTCTCACATTCCAAATATATACCAGTGAGTAGGCTCATTGATCATTGTAAATTGTCCTGTGATTAGGCGAAGGTTAAATCAGGGGTTGCTGGGCGGCGCGGTTCGGAGAGTGGGAAGAGCCGGTTCCACGCTGTATTTCTAAATACAAAATAAGCTCTCGCAGATACTCTGTAAAGCCAGCCCCGTTCCTCTCCCAGGACACACCAGGAAGTTTAGACGTCAGTTTGTACTGGTGCGTGACCTTCCGTGCTATTTTCTGCAATCCCAGATAAAAATAAGCCAGGGAAATTCTCCTAGTTTCCCTACAGATCCTGGAGAGGTTAGGGGAAACTGGAGCATATTCATTATAAACTATTTTTCTGCTTCGTATTTAATATCAAGCTACAAAGAAAGTTAACAAGAGTAGAAAAGCGACGGGCAAGTAACGATTTAACCATAGTGAATACAGCGGTTTCTTTGCCACTCTTGGCCACAGCCTTTCTACAAGATTTAGGATATAGAACAGCACAACGTTGTGCCGATCTAAATAAATTAATATCCAAATGGCCAACTAAACGAATCTCTTCTGCCTACACAATGTCCATATCCTTCCATTTTCCTCACATTCATGCCTACCTAAACGTTCCTTAAATGTCCGTACTCCAGGCACCCACCACTTTCTGTGTAAAGACTTGCCCCTTCTACAAATATGATCATACTTAAGTTTTTTGGTTGACATAAGCAGTGTGCGTTTTAACCTCCATACAACAAAGGACCGAAAGTCAATACATCTATGCCCTGTTATTTTTGAATTAGCGAAATACCTGCAACGCTGGAAGTGAAATCAAGGACAAGTGAATGTTGTTATTGGGTCATTGCTTTCGGATGAATAGGAGGCAATGCAACTAAAAATAATGAAATACCTAACTCCATAACTTATGGGCTCACTTTCAAAGACTCCAGCTCATGTTCTCAATATTCAATGCTTGTTTATTTATTATGACGGCATGTTTTTGTTTTGTATTTGCAGTTTGTTGTCTTTTAGACATTGGTTGTTTTTGTCTGTCTTTGTTGTGTGAGATTTTTTCATTGATTCTGCTGAGTTTCTTTGTACTTACTGTGAATGCCCACGAGAAAGTGAATCTCAGGGTTGTACATGGTGACATGTATGTACCTTGATAATAAATTTACGTTGAACTTTGAAGTGACCTAATTTTCAGGGAGCTTGGGGCCGTCCCTGAACCGA
This sequence comes from Mobula hypostoma, assembly GCF_963921235.1. Taxonomy (NCBI): domain Eukaryota; kingdom Metazoa; phylum Chordata; class Chondrichthyes; order Myliobatiformes; family Myliobatidae; genus Mobula; species Mobula hypostoma. The sequence goes on from NC_086098.1 coordinate 146,678,188, forward strand.
AACCAGTAATTCCCCCTGTTAGTCCATTTCCTCCCAACCCCGTGAAATGGCATCCAGCATCGATGTCGGTTGAAAAGAGACATTGTCCACCACTGTCTCGCCCTGATATAACGCATGCACCATTGAACCCAAGGTGCAGTTTTCGCACGTAGAATCAGAAGCGGGTTTAATATCATTGACCCATGCCGTGAAATTTGTCGTTTTGCTGCAGCAGTACATTGAAACACGATTTTTTAAAAAAAACTAATGCTTAATTTAAATTTAATACTTAACTCTTCGTACAAATGAATCTGAATCAATTTTAGTATCACTGGTATATGTCGTGAAATGCATAATGTGGAGGAAAATGCAATAACGAAACACTTTTCAAACTATCTTTAAAGTCAGCACTCAACTCGTGGCAACAGTTTTCCGTTTAATCTGCTGCCCAGTAAGCATAGTGGTGTGGATCACAGGAGAGGCAGTTGGTTCGCTCTGATTGTTCAATCGGCCGAGCCAGTGTTGATACCATCTCTGAGGGATTCCCTGAACGATGGGTTACTGGCAGGCAGACAAGCGCTCAGTGACAGCCATTTGTGACCAACTAGTGAACGCCATCTGCTTTAGAAACACACACAAAAAAAGAGTAGAAACGGAACATCACCGGGACTGGGAACTGAACACCACTGGCGATGACAAAAACAACTGAAATCGAACGAAATGTTACTCCCCTCCAACGCCGATGTTAAGGAGAGCGAAGCGCGAACTGCGGACACAGGGAATCAGGTGATATCTGGTCCGCTGCTCTCCCAAGAGAAAAGAAAAATGGTTCGTGCACCTGCCGCTTAATTCACTTTTAAAACCTGTCACATTCAGTGAGGTTGGGCGAGCATAATGAACCGCATTCACACTGTCAATTGAGTCGATAAGTTATCTCCAGCCGCCTTTGTCTCGGGGTCGGCGAACACTCTGATCAGGCAGTGGTCCTTATTCAAACAAAATTTATTTTCAATTGCGAGTTTAATGTTGCTGGCACAAGTCTGGGTCCGACTGTAGCTCTTGCTAAGGCCCAGTCTATTGTTGAAGTCCATGTGCAGCGCCTGAATCCTTTTGATGTTTCAAATCTCCGGTTAAAAACTGCTCCGACAACAGGTGTGTCCTTTGAGAATCTGGAGAAAACAGCGAAACATTTCGCATCTAATTTAACAGATTTATCTATTTAGCGTCACTGGTGGGATGCGGGGCCTTTCAGCAGTTTAAAAAAAACTAGAACATTCGGTTCGACGTCAAGGCTTCTCACTAAAGCAGATATTGTTGACTGAAAGATTAGGAAGAGAAACACATAAATGTATAAAACATAAACGTATAAAATGTTTCTTGGAAGATATTTTAAGTCAACAAATCGAAACAGAACATAGAACGGTACAGCACAGAAACAGGCCCTTCGGCCCATTATGGTTTACAGAACCAATAAAATTAGTAATCTAAACTAAACTAATCTCTTCTGCCTACATAATGTCCTTATCCCTCCATTCCCGTCACAATCATGTTCCTATCTAAACGTTTTTTAGAAATCCCTAATGTATCTGCCTCTACCACCACCCCAGGCAGCGAATTCCAAGCACCAATTACTCCCTGTGTTTAAAAAAAATCTTCTTTGGAATTACTCCCTCACAAGTTAAAAGCATGCTTTCTAATATTAGGCATTTCAACTCTGGGAAAAAAATACTGCCTACTCAATCTACGTCTCTCCTAACCTTATAAACTCTATCAGATCTCCTCTTAGCCTCCGCCGCTCCAACGAAAACAAGCCAAGATTGTTCAACTTCTCGTTGAAATGGTTTAAGTTATTGGTAAACCACAGAAACGGGCTACGTGTCAATTAAAACAGGTTTTTTTCTGAATTGTTGCAAAAATATTATCTAAATTATTACAACATTGTCATCTCAATTATTATAAAATGTTTTATTAACAATGTCATTCTTTCGACTTTGACTATAATCAAGCATAGAATTAAAACGACTTTGCTCTTTGGGGAGCGTTTAAAACTTTCTTGTAGTTGGTAACGAAAACTTCGTTTGGGCCTATTCGTGTTTGTGATACCGGTACAAATGTTTTAGTTTGATGTGATCAGGCGCTCTGATAGTGATTGTCATGTTTATTTTCCGTTAAAATAAATCAGAAATTAGATTAGCGACATTTGTTCCGATTATAGAAGCAAAATATAACATCGAGAAACGAAATATTCTCTTCCTCGAGTCAACAGTCAATTTCAAATCAATACCTTTTATTCGATTAGTGACGTTTATTCGATAAACATCACTACGAATATTGAGAGTTTGTAAATCTAAAATGATCTGTGCAATACTGAGTGAAATCCTCGACAAAAAGAACCGTTTTTTTCCCCAAACACTATTTCAGATCTCGTTACCCGGAAACGGGCGATTTTCAGCAATGAGTTTATTAGTTATTGAAGTCGAAAGTAGCTGAGAACTGAAAATCCACTTTACCTCGTCATAAAAGAAATTCGGGTAAAAATTAGATTTTTTCGATAACAAATGTGTTTAATTACGCGTGAGTAAACACTTACCAATTGGAGAGGGAACATGTACTTCATTAGCTGTTGGTTTCCATGAACGGCAACTGGTGAACATTGAAATTATATAACGGTTACTTGAGTTAATTTGAGGATTTAATTAACAATAGTTTAAGGAACGTTAAAATCATTTCATGTATGCAATATATTCGAAATTTAGTCGGAAGTCTGGCACTTCTTTTAGGGTCTATGAATGAACAGTGGATAGTAAAAATTACAATTATTTGGGAATAATCTGGCTAGTACCACAAGCGAAAGGAATATATTTGCATAAAGTTAATCTTACTCCATCTGCCAGTGTATCCTGCGCCTCCGCTCCTCTGCGGTGCTGTTTGCAGCCGAAACCAAATGCAAAATTACAGGCTTTTTTATTGTGCTCCTAGTGTTAACAGTAAAAGCAGAACGAGAGGGTTCCAGTCTAGAAACACACAACAGGGGACTTCGTCCCTTCTAATACATCAGAGTACAAGTGGATGGAATGTGTAGTCTCGCATTCTGCTTTCCTGAACCGACGGCAGGCTGATGATGCACTCGCTACCGAGCGCTTATCTCTTTATTCGCCAACAATTAATTTACACTCTCTCCGGCAACACATAGCACTTCCGCGACTCCCCCCACCCCCCCCCCCCAGCCCCCAAACTTCGGCAAAGTTTAGCGAACAACTCCACGCATTGAATGAAAGAAGGAAAACTGAATTCATCCCCGCATCAAATCATCCCTGATATTCAGCCGATTCGCAGCTGACGACTGTGCTGTCGTGATTTTTCATTGATATCATTTCAACAGGCACCTTGTGTATTAATCAAAGATTTTAGGGGTTGTTTTGCTCCTGTCTGGCCCATTTTTAAGCATACTTTTGTTTTAAAAAATGCTGAATTAAATCAAAACGGAAACTGAAGCAAGGATCCGGCCCTTCAGAATGGGTTAAATGTTGGATAAACACGTAAGCGCAAAAGGCCGACTGGTACAAATCTATATTCAAACTTTCGTGAATTAGATCGAACATAGAACAGGACCTTCGGCCCACGATGTTGTGCCGAACCAATTAAATTAGTAATCAAATGGCCAACAAACTCATCTGTTCTGCATACACAATGCCCATATCCCCCCATTTTTGCTCACATCCATGTGCTTTTCTAAGAGTCTCTTAGAAGTCCCGAGTGTATCTGCCTCTTCTATCGTCCCAGGCGCCCACCGTTCTCTGCGTAAAAAAACTTACTCCTCACATCTCATTTGAGCTTATCCCCTCTCACCTTAAACGCATGCCCTCCGGTATTAGGCATTTCAACCCTGGGAGGAAGATACTGTCTGTCTGCTCTATCTATGCATCTCATAATTGTGTATACTTCTGTCATATTTCCCCTCAGCTCTCACCGCTCCAGAGAACCCAACCAAACTGTGTCCAACCTCTCGTTACAGCACATGCTCTCTAAGATTAAGCGTGGTTTTAGAATTAACTCAAGAGCGGGGCAGTGGGGTGGGGAGGAAGGTGACTTTTTTGGAGACTAAGTAATAATGCAGGTTGCCACCAGAAAATATCTTTGGTTTTGCAGTACGTTTTGTTTTTTTAACTTTACTCCATGTGATGGGATAAAGGATATCTGAGACAAGACAGCCGGCCTCAATCCACGATTTACGGTTTCAGAGATTGTCTCGACTTTTTTCCCCCTTAACCCTCCCCTTGCCGGTCGTTTGATATTCGCTTCAGACATGGTCGAAGCAAACGCACTCCGATGCATTCGATAGGTTTTCATTTAATCCTAATTTAGTCTTGAAACGAATTTACTGAGTCGAAAGTTTTGCAGGTTTACCGGGCAGTAGTCGCCAGGATAAGACACGCAAAAAAGTGTTCCGATGAAGGGTCTCGGCCCGAAACTTCAAGAACTTATTTATTTTTATAGATGCTGCCTGACCCGCTGAGTTCCTCCAGCATTTTACGTGTGCTGGGTTTGGATTTCCAGCGTTTGCAGAATCTCCAGGATAATCACCAGGAGTCCTGATTTAATCTGATTGTTTCCTCTACTTCTTGTGTTATTGTCCTCACTGAAGGACAGTGATCACTGATCATCGTGTCTCATAAACACGAGAGTAGTACCTGCAGTCCACGGCTTGGGGCCGTAAATACCGAGCGCGCACCAGATGAGGCGGGGAGAATATTTTACACGGAAATCTTCAAAGCGTTCTAATACCCAAAGTCCCCGATCCAAAATGAATTAAAACTAGCTTGTTTAGGTCTTGTCCTGACGCTGACTTGTATAAAATTGCGCCGTTTCATGTAATATTATTCTAGATTGTTATTACACGAGGGAGCATATCCCGAGTTCAATTCGCATTCCTTCACCCGCAAGAGAGCGCGGCCACTCTGACCACAAGCACAGTGGCCTCTCACCTTCAGACAATCGTTTTATTAGTGACAGTCTTGGACGTGAAGATCTCGGCAAACGACACTTATTTTAATCCATGCACGTCCAACCAACAGACTGGGAAGAAGATGAGCGTGGTAAATGAACATAAAAATGTGGCTCTCGTCCATGGAACATACAACATTGAACAGTACAGCGCAGAAGAGGCCACTCAGGGCACAATATTGTGCCGAGCCAACTAAAGTAATAATCAAATGGCCAACTAAGCTAAACTGATCTGCCTACACAATGTCCATATCCCTTCATTTTCCTCACATTCATGTGCCTGCCTAAACGTCTCTTAAAATTCTCTAATGTATCTGCCTCTATCACCACTCCTGGCAGCGTATCCCAGATACCCATCACACTGTGTGTAAAAAAAATGCCCTTCACATCTCCTTTGAAGTTATCCCCTCTCATCTTAAATGCAGTCGGTCTAAGGTTGGTCAGTCACCGCCTTTCGGTTCATCTCCGCTATAGCTTTGCGTAAAGTGATCAGTGACAGGTACAACCCTAATTAAAGACTCATCCATCAAAACTCGAGTCTACCTGGTTCAGGATGAATGAGTTTTACCACGTATTGTCTCTCAGTTGTAACCATCGACTATCTAGTAATGCCGTGGTGGTTTAATTCACTGGGGAACCTTTGTCGGGGACTCATTTGTGCTGGGTACACTCAAACACCGATGTGATAGTAGGAATATCGTTACCACTGACAATGTCGCGTCTAGTTCATTTGTGCTGGGTGCATTCAAACTATCAATGCGATAGTGGGACTACCGTTACCACTGACCATGTCCTGTCCAGTATCTGGTTATTGAAAAACTCACTTAGACTAGATGCCAGGTTTCCCACAACACGCAACATTAACAGGCAAGGATTATAGAAATGCGACGCTGGAAAACTTTCTGATCTGTTAAATGGAAGTGCAACTTTCAATGCAGGCGTTTTATCGGCCACATTTTGTTCCTGATTTGCAATAATGCATGGGCAATCGTTAAACGCTGTTAAGAGAACTCGGTGCAATTTCCCTACAAAATTAGGAAGTCACGCTGAGAACGTTTTAGTGATTTGCACGGAGTTTTACTTAAAGACAACCTCCCGCGAACTGCAGATGAACGCCCGCTGAACTGGCTACAGCCAATTGACAAAACAAAACAAATAAAAATACGCCAATTCCTTTTAAGTTGACTTTTATTCAAACGTGATCATTCTGGGACACCGGGCGTTAATAAATATATCCATAAATCATTGCGATAATACAAAAATAAAAGACACGGGCGTTGTCTTCAACGTGTAACAAAATAGTTGCAGCAAATGCTGGAGAAGGAGAGATTTCTTGGACAACAAATTTGAATGCCACAAGCCATGCAGGTCTGAGCAACACAGTTACACCTCTGCTAACAACTACGTTTCAGCGATCTTATTACCTCTGGTACTATAGGGATCCCAACATTGACAAAGTCTCGTTCTCTCGCTCCCACTCTTTTTGCACTGTTTCCCATGCGCTTTCCCATCTGGAATTATTTATACAGTCAAGGGAATACTCAAGCGCCAAATCCTTGTTGCAAGGAAATGCCCTTTTTTCATAATTTGTTCGGCTACACGAGATACCGTTTGGGAAAATTCACAATTGGAAAAAAAAATTAAGCATGCATGCTATCAGATCTGGCGGCTGCATTTAGCTGAGAGTCTGTTTTGAACACTGCACAAGGGGTCAGTCTTCTTATGCAACACGGCGTCTTTTTTTTTAATAACTATCACAGTTGGCAAAATCAGACCTTACTTCATTAAGTCTTTACCATCTGTGGAGAGCCTTGGCATGCTCGCTGTGCTGAGGGCTGAGATGTGAGGAGGCGGTGGCACCTGGCAGATGGTGCAAGGGCACGGCAAACCTGCCCAGTGCTGGAAGGTGTTTCCTAACGGCGCGGGAGGCGCCGAGGACGTTTTCAACAGCGAATGAGGGGGTCTGACCGCGCCGATGCCCGGTAGCGAAGCTGAAATGGAGGAAGAGGAGGAGGTCAAGGCGCTTCCCAATATCGGATGGACTTGGTGGGCAGATGTGGTGTGTCCCGGGTGCCCGGCAGAATGTCCTACAGTCCCGCAATGAAAAGCCGAGTGATGCCCGCCATAAATCTCCCCCACTAGTCTCTTCATCTCTTCTAGAGAGTTCGACAGCATCAGGATGTAGTTTCTGGCCAGGAGTAAAGTAGCAATTTTGGAAAGTTTCCTCACTGATGGTCCGTGAGCATAAGGCATGACCTCCCGGAGACCGTCCATAGCTAGGTTCAGGTCGTGCATCCGTTTGCGCTCTCTCCCGTTGATCTTCAGTCGAAGGTTCTGCAGGTCTTGCTCGGAGAGTTGCTTTTTCACTTTGAACTTGCCCCCCGGTTTCTCGTCCTTGCTCAGGGTTGTGATGTTGCGGTCGCTGGCGAGCTGCTGGAGTAGGTCGCTCTGCGTGGAAGACACTGAGTTCATCCTGGAGTCTTGGTGCGGAAGCTGGTCTCGCAGATAAATTTCGTCCACGTCTGGCGAAGAAGCTCTACTAGAGAGAGAGCTCGAGTCAGAATTCATTTTATTGCCTCTGCTTATTATGAGATGTTCTCTAGTCAATAGTTTGAGATCTTGTTTAGTTGCCAACCTTCAACGTCAGTGAAAAACAAACGAGCAACAGGGAAAAACACACACACACACACACACCGCGTTTCCTATTAGCGCAGAAGCGCTCCCCAAACACGCCAGACCTCTTGGCCAGTTGTGATGTTGAACGAGTTTTGGTTTTAAAAGAAGCTTTTTATAGAGGTGCAGAGTGCCGGGGAACAAAAGCTGCCGCCTATACATAATGGTCTTGTTAGTATGACGTGGAGATCACTGAGGGCGGCGCGCCTTTGACGGTTCCATTTAGCCATGTCTTATTCATATTCATTGTGCTTCCTTACGGGACTCCCTAGCACGGGCGATGTGGAGAGAAATGGAGAGGGAGAAACAGAGAGAGAGAGGGGGGGGGGAGAGAGAGAGAGAGAGAGAGAGAGAGAGAGAGAGAGGGGGGGGGAGAGAGAGGGGGAGAGAGAGAGAGAGGGGAGAGAGAGAGAGGGGGAGAGAGAGAGAGAGAGAGAGAGATCTCACACACACACACAGAGGGGAGGGAGACAGACAGACAGAGACAGAGACAGAGAGAAAGAGAAAGTGAAGACTGTTACTTCGCAGCGAGCGAATGTGTGCACTGACCCAATCTTTTAAGTTTGTCATTCAGATCAAGCAAAAGTTACCATTTATACTAGATTATCCATTAGTAACATAAGCACAATTTATCATACGACAACCCCCCGCCCCCCGCCACTTTCTTATTCTGGCTTCTTCCCCGTTCCTTTCCAGGCCTGATGAAAAGTCGCGGCCCGAAACGTCGACTGTTTATTCTTTTCTATAGGTGCAGTCTGACCTGCTGAGTTCCGCCAATATTTTGTGTGTGTGTTTACCCGTAAGTATAATTGCCAGAATAAATAATCACCTCCTTGATGTCTATGTTAAATAGTTTTATTTAATATTAATCTGTTTAACATTATAGAGCATTACATGCACCCTTATTTTTAAACAAAGCAATCGTGATTTCATATAGTAATTTCAAGACCACAACTTAAATAGAACATGCAATTAGTGACACGAACTCGGTCAAACAGACCGGACCAGAATATTTTAGAAGACCCCTCGCTATTACAAGCTACAGTCTGCTAAATACCTGAATTGTCACGACAATCGTCTTGCAATCGAACAAGCACCGAGAAGTAGTTCCCAAAAAATATTTTAAAAACAGTTCCTATCACGGAACGGGGCAATGTGGCAAAACACGGGAGATTACAGAGCCAGAGGGTGGAAAATGAGACTGAACAGGATCTAAGGAAAGAGAAGACGCACGCCTCCCAGCGACAACACAGTGCAGATCGTCGGAGAAAGAGACAGAGACTGACAGAGACAGAGAGAGGGGGAGAGGCAGGGGAGAGCGGAACAGAAAGAGAGAGAGAGAGACTGACAGACAGAGAGAGGGAGAGAGGGAGGGGAGAGAGAAAGAGAATGAGAGAGAGACAGACAGACAGAGAGAAAGACAGCGAGAGAAACAGAGAGGGAGTGTGAGCGAGCGAGAGAGAGAGAGAGAGAAGGAGTGAAGAAGTACGTAGAGATAGCATGCTCTTACAAAGCGTGCTCATTCAGAGGCTGACCGGTGAAAACGGGGATATCTTCTTTACGAAGATGACAAGGATAAAACAGACTGCATGATACAACACAGACGAAATGCTGGAGGAACTCAGCAAGTCAGGCAGTATCTATGGAGGGGAATAAACAGTCAACACATTGATAAGGGTTTTGGTCCGAAAAGTCGACTGTTTATTTCCCTTCATCGATGCTGCCTGACCTGCTGAGTTCCTCCATCAATGTGTGTTGCTCTGAATTTACAGCATCTGCAGAATCTCTTGTGTTTACGTCTGCATGACACCAACCTCTGTGAGTGGGCTTCTGCTGTTATTAAGAGGATTCAACAAGCGCGAACGGAAACATATTAAAAAGGCGTAGAAAAATAACGTATTCATGCGATCGCTGCTATATTTATCACATAGAAAAGACGAGATCTGCAACTACAGTCAAATTATTTTAATGTCTTGACATCGTATTTTATGTTTGGCAACACAACACTTGTTACAGTTCCCCAGTCTGTAACAACGGATCGACGAGTCCGTTTCATTCCAGGGGAAATGGACTCTGAAAGTGTGGACACGTTACAATCGAAGTTATCAAAATCTTTACCGCAAAACTGCTAATTGTTTTTTTTTGAAAAACAGGCTTTTTAGACAGCGTCTTATACATTTGAAGGTGATCAAACAGTATCAGACAAGCTTGCGGAATGATTGCGTACGCACGTTAACATTTAGTATTATGCTACGATCCCTGCATGTCTTTTACTGACTGTAACCGACCCGTAACTTGCTTTCAGAATAGAATAGTCGCGAGTACAGGACCGTACAGGACAGGAACAGGCCCTTCCTCCTACAAGATTGTGGCGAACCAAATAGATTAGTAATAAAATAATCCTTCTGCCTACACAAATGTCCCTATGTCTCCCTTTTCCTCGCATGCATGTGCCTACCAAAATTCTCAAATGTATCTGCATCTACCACCATCCCAGGCAGCGTGTTCCTGCCACCCACCACTGTCTTGCCCCTCACATATCCTTTGAAATTACCCCGCCTCACCGCAAGTGCATGCCCTCTGGTATTAGACATTTCGACCCTGGGAAAAAAATGCTGTCTGTCCATTCTATGTATGCCTCTCCTAATCTTATCCACTTCTATCAGATCTTCCCTCAGCCGCCGCCTCTCCAGAGAAAACAACCCAGCTTTGTCCAACCTCTCGCTGTAGCACATGCCCTCTAATCCGGGCAGCATCCAGGTGAACCACTTTTGCACCTCGACATCCTCCCTATAATGGGGCGACCACAACTGTGTGGAGCACAGAATTCCGTGCCCGACGCTCTCGGGGCGCGCGTTTCGAGACAGCGGCCGTGCACTCTGTTCGAGAACACCTTCGCCTGACTGCGTTCACCCCTCCTTTTCCTGTGGCTATTTCTTTCTCCGTCCCATGGCCCAGCGCGTCCCGTGTATTTTGTGGTCGTTGTGATGTTATGAGTGTGTGTGTGTGTGTGTGTGTGTGTGTGTGTGGTTCTTGTCTATTGCACAGAATCGAAATAAAACGCTGCAGAGGGTTACAAACGCAGCCAGCTCCATCACGGGCACTATCCTCCCAGGCACCGAGGACATCTTCAAAAGGACATGGCTCAAAAAATGCGGCATCCATCATTCAGGACCCCTATTACTCTGGACGTGCCCTTTTCTCATTGCTACCATCAAGGAGGAGTTACAGGAGGCTGAAGACGCACACTCAACGTTTTAGGAACAGCTTCTCCTCCTCCACCATTGGATTTCTGAATGGACAATGAACCCATGAACACTGCCTCACTATTTTTGCTCTCTCTTTGCACTATCATTTAATTTAATTTAATTATATATATTTCTTATTGTAATTTACAGTTTTATTATCATGTATTGCAATGTACCGCTGCTGCAAAACAACACATTTCACGACATGTGCCGGCCGGCGATGTTGAACCTGGTTCGGATTCTGATATATAATTTGGAAGAAAGCGCACGTTAAAGTAAAAGGGTTTTTCAGAATACTCCTGGGTTCCCATTCATTCTTATTACAAACACTCACACAGGAAAACAAATAAAAACTAATCCCAAGTGAAACTTTGTACAAAATTGCCACCCGAAATACATGATGCACAATTTCATACTTGAGCGATGAAACGAAATAATTATTAAATACTAGTAGATTGCGGATGCCAGCCAAATTACAAACACAGGATATTCTGCAGATGCTGGAAATCCACAACAACACACACAAAATGTTGGAGGAACTCAGCAGGTCAGGCAGCATCTATGGAGATGAATAAAGTCGACCGTGCGGAGCGAACACGTCTTCGGGAATGGACAGAAAGCGGGGCGGGGGGGGGGGTCGGGGAGAGGGGAAGAAGGAGCCAGAACACCAGCCAATGCCCGTTATTGATTCCTGAAGACACAAGGTGTCACGTTAAACTCGCAGGTTAGTTATTTCATGCTAATGTGGTAGACTAATACTTCGGCACGGACTAGACGGGCCGAAGGGCTTGTTTTCGTGATGTAGTGCTCTATGACTCTATCTCTCAGTGTTCAAGATTCAAGATTGCTTGTTGTCATTGAAAAGGAGAACAAAATGATTGTGACTCCGGATGCGATGCAGCATAAAACAACACAATGAGTATAAAAGCAATCCTATAAAAGACACTATATAAGTAACTGTTATACACGTGGACTGATTGTATGTACATAAAGTGACGCTAGGTGATATGTATGTAGTGGTATAACGTTGCGCCATTCTAAACCATTGCAGAGGCTCGGTTTAATTTTAACACTTCCGAACATTACATTTATTTTTCCTTATTCTTAACTTAGTGGTCAGTTCTGAGATGACCAGCTGCGACCAAGGAGACAAAAACAAACATCGAGATGACAGGGTGTTTTGAACTTTCAAGAAGCGACACTGAAGTTTTGTAACCAGCATTATGTTTAAAGTTATTGTTTTTTTGCTTCACCGAAAAGAGACAGGGCTACGAGACGCAGCCGCGTTGAAAACTAGTTGTGCTTGTCAGGAATCTGCAACCGCTGACGGGGTTCCCCGGGCCCTGATGTTGTGTCGAAGTTCTTGATCTGTGGTCGAAGTCAGATGAGCTCTTTACGCGCTTGTGAAATCGATCTCCACAGATCGACCCTGCTTATGAGTGCTGACGTTCGTGGAGAACACGCGCGTCGATAAATTCGGAAGCAGAATCAGGTTAATATCACAGGCATATGACGTGAATTTTGTTATTTTTTGCGACAGAAGTATATTGCAATACATAATAACAAAAACTATCAATTGTAATAAGTATATATGATAAAAGAAAATTAATTTAAATAAGCAGAACAAAATAGAGGGGAAATACTGAGGAAGCGTTCATGGGCTCATGATCCATTCAGAAATCTGAAGGCAAAGTGGAAGAATCTGTTCCTGAATCGTTGAGTGTGTATCTTCACCCTCCGGTACCTCCTCCTTGATATTAGCAATGAGAAGAGGGCAGGTCCTGGATGGTGGGGCTCCTTAATGATGGATGCCACCTTTTCCATGCATCGCATTTTGAAGATATCCTCGACGCTGAATCCCACCGTGTTAACTGCGCTTACAGCTTCCAACGGGAGACTCGCTTCTTGTGAGCTTGGATGGTCAGTCCAATGATGACAAACCTGCACCGTTTAGGCGTAATCAAGGCGGCATCCATCACTAAGGACCCTCATCGCCCAGGACGTGCCCTCTTCTCATTGCTACCATCAAGGAGGAGGCACAGGAGCCCGAAGACACGCGCTCAACAATTCAGGAACGGGTTCTTCCCCAGCTGCTATCAGATTTCCGAATGGACAATGAGTCCATGAACACTACCACACTATTTGTTTTTATTCTCTTTTTACACTGCTTAATTTAATTTCATTTTTTATATATATTTCTTATTGTAATTTATAGTTTTTATTATTGTGTGGCAATGCACTGCTGTCGCAAAACAACACATATCACGACATATGTCAGTGATATGAAACCTAACTTTGATTCTGAAGACCTTTCTTCCAGCGTGTGACTCACGCCAGAAACTCGCATCCGATATAACTTACAGACTAATCTTATGGCCAATTAAAATGACGGAAATACAACAGTTTTACGTTGATTATAATTTGCAACGGGACTTAACAACCGAGTTTTGATAAATCCGGTCAAATATAATGATTAGCTCGTTCAAAAAAAATTTTTTTCTACCTTCCTGCATTCGGCGCAGCAAGAATTAGCTGGTGATTTATGCTTTATGATTTGTTTAATTTGTTGGACGCCCTGGAGCAGGTAAAAGAAAAACATGCCACATTCGGTTTTAAACAAAATAAGGTCCCAAAGAAAACTCATTGCTAATCGTCCATGGCATTTTCACCAGTGGGAGCTGACCAGCGCCGAGGCGAGCGGAACTGGTTCGTGCTCGTGGGCCTGTTTCAGTGCGACAGCCGGGAAAGAGGGCTGAGGCAGCGCTGCCGTGCCCGGGGACTGGACCGTCACCCCGTCTGTCTCTCTCTCTCTCTCTCGGTGGCATCTGAAAGTGTAAAGCTTTGAATACAAATTGCCTGAACTGAACATATGTGAATCTCTTCTAATCCTACTAATCTCGTGGCCGAGTGCTTCTTTGTGCGAATGAGCAGCACACGTCGATCTGAGCGAAAGTGACTGGGCAGCCTGGAAACTGTTAAAAGGGTCGATAAGCAGCGAAGGCTCTCGCGGGAAGGTGCTGCCGGAATCCCCCCTGCCTCAGAGGGACGTGAGGAAATCTCACCTCCTGCCAGCTTTCTCGGGAAAGTCGGGATGGAATGGAAGACTTGCGGATGCCGGGCCGCTGAGGAATCTCCCAGTTACTTACTTCAACACCCCCTCCTCCTCCACCCACATGGCTTCGCCTCTCGCTTTCTAGCTTGTCCTCCTGACCCTTCCCCACCTTTAAAAATAAATCTGGCATCTTCCCTCTTCCTGAGGAAGGGCCTCAGCCCGAAACGTCGACTGTTTATTCAATTCCACAGATGCTGACTGACCTGCTGTGTTCCTCCAGTATTTTGTGCGTGGTACCGAAGGGATCGTCCATCCCACAGCAGCAAGAGGACCGGGAAACGCGAGCACCCTCCACAACACTGCCTGACACAGGCAGAGTAGCCTCTGAAAATCTGAACGCCCGAGAGTTTACAGAAGATTTTTAATAGCTGGACAAACAACGAATAACACGAAAATGTAACCGAGATAGCGAAACGGCAAACCACCTCTTACTGATCCGTTATCTCGACATTGACTGCACAATAATATCCGAAATCATCTGCAAGTACAAATGATATGGGTAACGATCTTGCCCCGTCCATATCTTCTTGAGTCAATCTCAACTTCCGGGATTTTAAATGCAACTCAACTCAAACGTTCCAACACCGCAGTCATGATACTATCCCCCTCCCCCCAAAGTTCAGCGAATCGTTGTTTAGGAGCTCCTCAACCAAGAAGCACGCGTAATCAATGCACTTTCTGCTAATTTTCATTCACCCGCGACTTCGCCGCTCACAACTTTGAAACAGTTTGTCACTTTGATGTTATAAGTGGCATTTTAAGACACAGAAGCACAATTAGACCATTCGGCTCCGCCATTCCATCGTGGTTGATTTATTAACCCCCTCAACTCCATTCTCCTGCCTTCGCCCCGTAGCCCCTGATGCCCTGACTGATTTAGAACCCATCAACTTCCAATGACTTGGCCTGCACAACCGGCAGTGGCGATGAATTCCACCCCCTGGCTAAAGAAATTCCTCCTCGCCTCTGTTTTACATGGACGTCCCTCTATTCCGAGGCTGTGCCCTGTGATCCTGGACTCCCTCACATTAGGAAAATCCTCTACACGTCCACTCTATCTAGGCCTTTCAATATTCGATAGGCTTCAATGAGTTACGTCCTCATTCTTCTAAACTCCAGGCCCAAAACTCCTCGAACATTAACCCTTTCATTCCCGGAACCATTCTCGTGAACCTCCACTGGACCCTCTCCAATACCAGCACATATTTTTTTTAGATAAGCGGCCAAAACTGCTCACAATACTTCAAATGTCGTCTGGCCAATGCCTTATAAAGCCCCAGCATTAGGTCCTTGCTCATATATTTTAGTATTTTGGTACTCTCGAAATGAATGCTAACATGGCATTTGCCTTTCATACCACCGACTGAACCTGCAAGTTATAGGACTCCCAAGTCCCCTCGCACCTCTGATTTTTGAATTTTCTCCACTTTTAGAAAATAATCTACGTCTTCATTCCTTCTACCAAAGGAATGCTCTATTTTAATTACAAGATGGATAGTTCAGAAATAACTGCATTCATTAACGCTTACATGCAAGTTGTTAAACTCTCAGCAAATGCAGCAAAATCTAAATGACACTCTTTAATCGGGCACAACAAAATAGACTACTTATATGATGCCAGTACAGGGCCATGCTGTCCTCTGTTCAGAAATATGTAGTGATTTAATAAAAATGATTGCAATAGAGTGGTCAGACTTCCAAGGAGGGAGAGACCCGGGTTTCCGGATCAGCGCTGTGAGGTTGATGAGGCGGGTTTGCCGTCTTGTTACAAGTGAGTTGCTGGTCACGCGTGCCGTGCCGTCACCGGAGCATCACTCCGCAGAGTAAGGAAGGAAGGAAGGAAGATTGGGACACTGACAACGACTCGTCCGCTTCTCTGCTTCTCTGAAGTATGTGGGCGGGGGCGAGGCAGAAACCTGCTCGCTAGTCGTTCCTTCAGCGAATCCCCGGCCACCTCTCCTCCACAGTGACCACCAGCACAGGTGCACCACGAGGCGGTGTGCTCAGCCCTCATGCTCTACTCCCGTTATACTTACGGCCAGGAGGCTAAGTGCAGCTCCAATGCCGTGTTTAACATAGCTGGCGACACCTCTGTCGCTGGCCGAATCAAAGGTGGAGAGGAATCCGCAAATAGGAGAGAGATTCCGGAGGAGGAAACCGAAGTTCCGGTAGGCAGTCCTCATCAGGGAATCAGAGGAGCAGAGGGTGTCAGCAACTTTAAATTCCTTGGTGGCATCATTTCAGAGGATCTGTCCTGGGCCCAGCAATTACGAAGAAAGCACAGCAGCGACTTCACGTCCTTAGACATCTGTGAAGATTCGGCACGACATCTAAAACTTCGACAAACTTCTATAGATGTGTGGTGGAGACTATATTGACTGGCTGCATCATAGCCTGGTATGGAAACACCAATGCCCTTGAGCGGAAAATCCTACAAGAAATAGTGGACACGGCCCAGACCATCATGGGTTAAGCCCTACCCACCATCTACACAGAGCATGGTCGCAGGTAAGCAGCATCCATCATCGAAACCTCCAATCACCGATTCCACGCTCTCTTTGCATTACTGCCATCAGGAAAACAGCTACAAGAGCCTTAGGTCCCACACCACCAGTCTCAGAAACAGTCATTACCCCTCAGTCATCAGGCTCTTGAATCAGAGGGGACAACTTCACTTTCCCCATCATTGAACTGTTCCCACACCTATGAATCATTTCCAAGGGCTCATCATCTCGTGTTCTTGATATTGATTGCATATTTATCTATTATTATTATTTATTTCTTCTTTTGTATTTGCACAGTTTGTTGTCTTTTGCACATTGTTTTTCTTTGTCCTGTTGGGTGAGGTCTTTCAATTATTCTATTATATTTCTTGGATTTACTGTGTATGCCCACAAGGAATCGAAGCTCAGGGCTGTATATGGGATATATAGGTACTTTGATAATACATTTACTTTCAACTTTGAACCAACCTACCAGCTCATCAAGGACTTATATACAGAAAGGTGCTGGAAAAGGGTCAGTAACATCATGAAGAATCTCATGTTTGTCTGACTCTCATAAGGGAGGAAGCTACCTAGCACGCCAGGACCAAGGACCACCAGACTCAAAAATAGTCACTTTCCCCAAGCAGTAAGGCTGATCAACCCTTCCACACCCCCAGCCACCACTACTTTTTCATTTCCCGTCAGTCACCTTCTGTCCAGATACTGCTGTTCCATGCATCACTTTGTGGACATACAATCGATCTATGTACCGTTTATAAGCTATCTTGTGGAGTTATCTTTATTGTGCTTTTATGCCGCACTGGAACTGGACTAACAATCATTTTGTTCCATTCTACACTTGTATACTGGACAATGACAATAAACAGTCTTGAATCATCTTCAGTCTAAGCCACAGGAGTTGGAGCTGAGAGAATGAAGATGGGGTAGTGCTGAATTTCCATTGAGAGTATCTTCACTGAGCTACAGTCATTCTGTGAGACACACCTTTCTTTCCAAGGCTGCTGTCCTCTAACATCTTCACACTCCTCCAGTCAGGAGACAAGCAACACAGAAGCTTGTCACTTGGCTCCACCCCCACCTCTCCAATTGTTTACCCCTTCATTATCCCTGCTTCCAGCTGCCTACACCCTAAACTCTGAAACTTTTTGCAGGGACTTTATCCCAAACTTTTCATCTTGTCACTTTACCCTCTTTAAAGATGACTGTAATACAGCAGCCTGTGATATCAAAAGGGTTGCCCCCACACCCCCTTGCTGTGAAGTGCATGGGCATTATTGTGACTGTTCATATCATACTGATTATTCCTTTCCTCACCTTCCAGCCCATCCAGTCAATGCAGATCGTCAGAGCATTCTCATCATCCCTGTTCTTCAGCTTATATAATATCTTGTACTGCAAGATACAGTACAAGATAAAGATTGGCAGGTATGATGTTGTGGGCATCCCTGAGTCGCGGCTGAAAGAAGATCATAGTTGGGAGTTTAACATCCAAGAATAATTTGCAGGTAAAAGACAGGCAGGTTGTCAGAGGAGGTGGAGTGGCTCTGTTGGCAAAACAAAAAGAAATGAAACCCTTAGAAAGAGGTGACATAGGACTGGAAAATGTAGAATCTATCTGGGTAGAGTTAAGAAACTGCAATGGTAAAAAGACCCTGATGAGAATTACACATAGGCCTCTGACCAGGAGCCAGGATGTGGGGAACAAATTACACAAGAAATAGAATAAGCCTGTCAAAAAGGCAATGTGACAATCATCATGAGTCATGGGGGATTTCAATATGCAGGTAGATTGGGAAAATCAGGTTGGTGCTGGCTGGATCCGAGAGAGGGAATTTGTAGAATGTCCATGAGATGGCTTTTTAGAGCAATTTGTGGTGAACTCACTGGGGGAAAGACAATTCTAGATTGGGTTTCGTGTAATGAACCAGATTTTATTAAAGAGCTGAAGGTAAAGGAACTTTTAGGGGTCAGTCATCATAATATGATGAAATTCACCTTGCAGTTGAAAGAAACAAACTAAAATCAGATGACTTAATATTACAGTGGAGTATAGGGAATTACAGAGGCATGAGAGAGAGGATCTGGCCAAAGCTGATTGTGTCATGGGGGGGGGGGTGCTGAAGGGCAAACCCAAATGCAAGGCACAGACACTGAGGTTGTAGGAACAGGACTAGGTTTGTCAAGAAAGCAAGGGAAGAAATGATGCTGAACATTGACACAGGCCCTGGACAAGACTAGGATTCAGGGCCTGGGCTAGGACTTGGGCTAGAAGCACAGGACCTGGATATAGAACTAGGAACAAGGATCCTGGACTAGTGACACAGAACTCTGGAACCAGAGTCTGGACAAGGACTCAGAATCTGGGTCTTGAATTGGAGCTGGAACCCGGGTCTAGGCTGGGACTCGGGACTAGGATCTTGGCAAGGACTTGGGATACGGCTACAGGACAGGACAAGGTACACCAGCACAGGACAAGGTATCTCCAGCACAGGACAAGGTATCTCCAGCACCAGGCTGGATGAGAAACTCCTGGGCTGGGCGACGAACTGGAACTAGATGAGGACACGAAGCTCAGATTTGGACAAGGCTGGAACACAGCGCCTGGACTTGGTCTTGGAACACAGGAACACAGAGCCTTGGACTAGAATTGGATGCTAAGAGCCTTGGACATGGACTGGATGCTCAAAGCCTTAGATGTGGACTGGACGAGGTACTCCAGGAGAAGGACGTAATACTCCAGGGCAGGACGAAGCTCTTGGACTAGTTTTGGCTCAGCTCTTGGACTCAGCTTGGTTAGGCTCTTGGGTACATGGCTGGGACCCTTTCTTGGAGCACAGGGCTGGGACCCTTTCTAGGACGCAGGGCCAAGATGCTTTCGCAGGGCCGGGACCCTTTCTAGGATGCAGGGCCAGGATGACTGCCGAGGTAAACTGCTGAGGATTCCGATGGGGACGATCCAGCACAGGACGAGGAATCTCCAGCACCGGGCTGGGCGAGGTACCCCTGGGCTGGGCGAGGACACTAAACTCAGACTTGGACAGAGCTGGAACATGGCACATGGACTTAGTCTTGGAACACAGAGCCTTGGACTTGAGCACAGGAACACAGAACACAGAGCCAGGACCCCTCCTTGGGGAACACAAGACATAGGGCCAGGACTCATACACAGAACACTGACACTAAACACGGGGACACAAAGAGACAGTTCCAAGCTCAACGATAGATAGTTCCTTCTCTTGACGTGGCAAGGCTCCGGTCTCGCCCTGGCGGTTGAACTTGATGGGGATACAGACGAGGTTGCAGGCGGAGGTTTAGAAGGGAGCAGGAGGGAAGGGAGCAGTCTAGCCCCTAATCCCTGCTTTTACAGAGGTATTTATGTGTCAGACCGAAATAAGAATCAAGTGCCTCAATTAAGGCACCCAACAGAACAAGGGAGGAAACAGGAAAACCCAGAACAAGGATGAATGGACCGGACTGTGAACCAGAATGTGGACTTCACGAACCAGACCATGACAGATTGGAAGGGTACATGAGCAGGGAGATCAGCAGAACAGCAATGGCTGGAGTTTCTGTGAGCAATTTGGAAGGGGTAGACTAGAAGTATTCTCAGGGAAGAATGAGGCAACTGTAGCTCTTGAGGGAAGTTAAAGGCAGCATAAAAGCAAAAGAGAAGGCATATAATACAGTAAAAATTAGTGGGAAGTTAGAGGATTGGGATGCTTTTAAAAACCAACAGAAGGCAACTAAAAAAACCCATAAAGAGAGAAAAGATGAAATCAGAAGGTAAAATAGCCAATAGTATCAAAGAGGATACCAATATTTTTTTCAGATATATAAAGAGTAAAAGCAGGACGAGTGTGGATATCAGACAGCTGGAAAATAACACTGGAGAGGTCGTAATACTGGACAAAGAAATGGCAGATGAACTTAATAAGTATTTTGCATTAGTCTATGTTGTAGAAGAGCTACAGTACACCGGAAGTTCAAGAGTGTCATGCGGCAGAAGTGAGTGTGGTTGCTATTAGAAAGGTGAAGGTACTTTGGAAAATGAAAGGTCTGAAGGTAGGTAAGTCATCTGGAACAGATTTACTGCACCCAGGGTTCTGAATGAGGTAGCTGAAGAGATTGTAGAGGTATTAGTCATTGAACACTACATCACAGAAAAGGGTCCGTCTAGTTCATGCCAAACTATTAATCTGTCTAGTCCCATTGACCTGCATCCTTATCACAACCCTCCATACCCTCTCATCCATGTACCTATCCAAATTTCTCTTAAATTTTGAAATTGAACCTGCATCCTCCACTTCCCCTGGCAGCTCGTTTCACACGAGGGGAAGAAGTTTCCCCTCATGCTTCCCTTAGACATTTCACCTTTCACCCTTAACCCTAGGGTCTAGTTCTAGTCTTATTAGTAGTGATCTTTCAAAATCACTAGATTCTGAAATGGTTCCAAAGAATTGGAAGTCACTCAATACTTTAATAAGGGATGAAAGTAAAAGAAGGGAAATTATAGGTCAGTTAGCTGGACTGAGTGGTTGGAAAGATGTTGGAGTCTACTATTAATAATGAGGCTGGGGTACTTGGAAGCACATGACAAAAGGCCAAAAACAGCATGGTTTCTTAAGGGACAACTTTGTTGGAATTCTTTGAGGAAGTAACAGGCAAGATAGACAAAGGAGAGTCAGTGGATATTCTTTTCTTGGTTTTCAGAAGGCCTTTGACAAGGTGCCGCGCATGAGGCTACTTAACAAGATAAGAGCCCATGTTATTACATGAGAGACACTAGCATGGACGGAATATTGGCTGCATGGAAGTAAAGAGTGTTGGGTGTTTGATGTTTCCCTGAGCGAGTTCCATCAGGTTTCTTTGTTTCGTGTCTGCCTGCAGGAGGACAAATCTCATATTGTATTCTATATGCATACTTTGATAATAAGTGTACATTGAATCTCTGAATCTCTTTGAGTTCACTGGAGAAGTTGGGGCCTAGTTTCAGCGAATCCACAAGTCCACTGGATGCTGGAGGCCGAAGATGGCCTGTCATGTGCTTAGAGGCCAGTGTATCTGCACACCTTGGTACGTGTACGTCTTGATGTTCAGGCGATGAATAAATCCGAATCTGAATGTTTAAGGAAGAAATTGAAGGAGAAGAGAAAGGTGGAGAGGCAAAGTTACAAACCTTATCTGAGGACAAATCCAGAAGTGACAGCAAATGGTTACAGGAAGTACCAGAAGCCAAGACAGTGCAAATTCTGGGGTGGTGCATTGTATAACTGGGAGAGGCTGCAAAAAGATGTATAAATGAGATTGTGAAGTGATATAAGAAAAACTGAAATCATTATAATTTGGTTAAAATGCAGTGTTAGGTGTGTTGTGTTGTAGAATATGAACAATTTTTGGTGGTGATTGGTGAGATGTAAGGGGAGGGGGAGATGAACATGGACTTAGGTGGATAAACCAATCTCAGTTTCTTTAGCAAGGGAAGGGAGTTTGACTGGGCTAAAGGTTTGCAAGAACCTGAGGAGTCATAGTTGTTTGTTGAGATGGACGTGTGGCGAAGGGATGTCAATCAATGAGGTGGGAAAGTTCAAAGTTCAAAAAAAGCTCAAAGTAAATTTTATTATTAAAGTACATATATGTCATCATATACAACCCTGAGATTCATTTTCTTGTGGGCATACTCAGTAAATTTATAGAATTATAACCCTAACAGAATAAATGAAAGAATGCCCAACTAGGACATTCAACCAGCATGCAGAAGATAACAAACTGTGCAAATACAAAAAGGAGAAATAATAATAATAATAAAGAAATAAGCCATAAATATTGAGAACATGAGATGAAGAGTCCTTGAAAATGAGTCCATTGGTTGTAGGAAAATTTCAATACTGTGACAGGTGAAGTTGAGTGAAGTTATCCCTTTTGGTTCAAGAGTCTGATGGTGGAGGGGTAGTAACCTGGTGGTTTGAGTCCTGAGACTCCTGTACCTTCTTCCTGATGGCAGAAGCAGGAAGAGACCATGTTCTGGGTGGTGGAAAGGGTTGGGGGAGGGGGTCTCACCACCCAGGACAAGCTCTTTCTACAGAGTTTCCTCCATTACAGTAAATCCTAGGGTCCCAGGAGGAAAGTAAAGTAGATAAAAAGCTGATTCTGGGCTTAGGTCTGGGGAAAAACATCAAAAGTATGAGTGCAGAATGGTGGCATATGGTACACCAATGCTAATAACAAGGAGAACCCAAGTGAAATTAATAAAAAAAATAGTGCAAACATGAGGGCTATAACTCAGAACGCGAGAAAGAGGAGCCAAGATAAATGACCTCCAGCAAACATAATCACATTCTCCTGTGGCAGATCTGGCTTCATCCAGTGCAGAAAATTTCCTCCACCTCCCACCTCACAAATGACCTCATCTCTGATTCTTATTAACCAGTTTATCCAAGGCTTCCACAGTGAGATAAACACTGCCACAAGGAGAGTATACTTCATTTTATTGATGGAACACAAGAGAGGGGATTGCGGGGACATTGACAGTGATCTTTGTATTTTCTTTAACCACAGGCGAGGTCCAAAAAGACTGCAGAATAACCAAGGTTGTTTGTTTCTTAAGGAGAGCAATAGGAACAAATCATAACGTTATAGGCCAGAGAGTTGTGCATCAAAGGTAGGGAATAATTAGGAATTAGGACAGGATTGACTCAAATTTGGAAAAACATGGGTTTATTAAGGATAGTCAGCATGGTTTTATGTATGGAAGGTCCTGTATCACAGGTTTGATTGAGCTTTTTGAAGATGCGATGAGAATGATCAATAAGGGTAATATGGTAGATACTGTCTACTTGGATTTTAATAAAGACTTTGAAAAGATCCTTCATAGTAGGCTGAATAAGTCATATGGGATTTCTGATAAGATATTAAGTTGGACACAAAATTGTCTTGGTCATAGAAGCCAAAGGGTTGTGATGGAGACGTGTTTTACTGACTTGCTATATGCGATCTATAGTGTTCTGCAAGGATCAATGTAAGGACATCGGTTGTTTATATATATGTTTGATTAGTAAGCTTGTAGATGACATGAAAAGGAAGGTTATCAAAGGATACAACAAAAATATACACTCAGTGGCCTTGCTCATTAATGCAAATATCGAATCAGCCAATCATGTGGCAGCAACTCAATGCATAAAAGCACGCAGACATGCTCAGGAGGTTGGTTGGTGTTTAGACCAAACATCAGAATGAGGAAGAAATGTGATCCAAGTAGCGCTGGCCGTGGAATGATTGTTGGTGCCAGATGGGGTGGTTTGAGTATCTCAGAAACTGGCATTTTTACACACAACAATCTCTAGAGTTTACAGAGAATGGTATGAGAAACAAAAAAAACATGCTGTGAGTGGCAGTTCTATGGGGGAAAACACCTTGTTAATGAGAGAGTTTGGAGGACAATAGCCACTAGTTCAAGCTGACAGGAAGGCAACAGTAACTCAAATAACTACATGTTCTCTGACTGTAAGACCCTACAAAGGATTGTGAGGACTGCTGAGAGGATCATTGAGTTCTCTCTCCTACCCATCCAACATATTTATCAGTATGCAAGGCCCATAGTATTGTCAATTATCCCACCCATCCATCCAACATGTCTTTGACCCCTTACCATCAGACAGGAGGTACTGTAGCATTAAGAGAAGGACTGTTAGGATGGGAGACAGCTTCATCTCCCAGGCCATAAGACAATTGAACACCCTGCCTCCAGCCAGGTCTCATCATGTGTGGAGTGCCTGTAGCGTATGATATTTATTTAGAGATATAGTGCAGAACAGGCTCTTCCAACCCAATGAGTCTCACTGCCCAGCAACTCACCTATTTAACTCGAGCCTAATCTCAGGCCATCGTACATTGACCAATTAACCTACTAACTGATGCATGTTTGGAATGTGGGAGCAAACCAGAGCACCCGGAGGAAACGCACATGGTTCACAGGGAGAGACATACAAACTCCTTATAGAACGTATCAGAAATTAACTCCGAGCTCCAACTCCCTGAGCCGTAATAGCGTTGCGCTAAGTATCATGGCTAATTTCTGACTTGTATTGTACATGCAGATCATCACTTAATTTATTTATGATAATATTACCTTCTGCATTGTGTGTGAGCTATATGTACTGTGTTGTGCACCTTGGTCCAAAGGGACGTTGTTTCATTTGGCAGTATACAGTTGAACAACAATCAACTTGAACTTACATCAGTGGTGTGCAGAACAACATCTCTGAATGCACAACACACAGAACCTTGAAGTGGATGGATACCACGATAGAACATCACGAGCATACACAGGAGGTACCTGATATTGTGGCCACCGGCTATAGATTGGTTGGAAATATAAGCAGAGAAATGGCAAATGGAGTTTATTCCAAGTGGTAGGGTAAATACAAAAGGAAATTACATAGTAAATAGCAGCACCCATAGGAACATTAACATACAGGGGAATGTTGGGGTGCTAGTTCACAGCTCCCTGAAGGTAGCATCAGGATTG
The DNA here is from genome assembly GCF_963921235.1 of Mobula hypostoma. NCBI lineage: Eukaryota > Metazoa > Chordata > Chondrichthyes > Myliobatiformes > Myliobatidae > Mobula > Mobula hypostoma. Next base: position 146,703,235 of record NC_086098.1, read on the forward strand.
TCTATGATAAAGAATGTATACAGCATTCTTGACTTTGTCAGGGCATCACATCATCACTATGTGCTGTGTTCTATGACTTGGGCGATCATGGTCTTTCCATGACCATGATTGTTCTTGGCAAATATTTCTACAGAAGTGGTTTGCCATTGCCTTCCTTTGAGTAGTGCCTTTACAAGACATGTGACCCCGGCCATTATCAATACTTTTCAGACATTGCGTTGCCTGCTTTCAGTGTCTCATAACCAGGACTTCTGATGTGCACCAGCTGATTATATGACCATCCACAACCTGATCCCATGGCTTCATGAGACCCTGGTCGGCAGGGGGAGGTGGTGGGGGTGGTAGTTAATGGGTGCTATACCGTCCCCAGGGGTGACCTTCAGGCCTGCAGAGGGAAGGAATGCTATACATCTCCTTTGGTAGAGATATGTCTCCACCCCACCACCCATCAGGCCACTGAGTATAAAAGTTGAGAAGCAAAGTTGCAGCTGCATAAAAGTTTTGTTACGCCACATTTGCAGTGTTCTGTGCATTTCTGGTTGCCACATTTCAGGAAGGACGTGCATATTTTGGAGAAAATGCAGAAGAAATTCACCAGGATGGCTCCTGGATTGGAAAGAATTAGCAATAAGAAGTGATTGGACAAACTTGGACTTTTTACTCTGTAGCATCAGAGGCTGAAGGGCAAGCAGAGGCACAGGCAGGGTAAATCGCCTCTTTCTCCGGTAGAAAGGTCAAACACTGGAAGGCATACTGTAGCTTTAAGGTGAGAGCGGCCAGTTAAATGAGATGTTCAAGGGAAGTATTTTACACTGACAGTGCTGGGTGCATCTAAATGTTGATAGGAGAGGGGTAGGAGGAGATTTGATAGCAATGTTCAAGAGGCACGCAGAAACAAATAGGAATGAATAGAGATTATAGGGATATTTATGATGTGCAAAGATTACAGGGGTATTGAACACATGCAGGGATTACAGGGATAATCACCATATATCGGGTTACAGGGTATTGATCACATTCCAGGATTACAGGGGCATTGATCATGTGGACGGATAACAGGGGCAGTGATCACGTGGAGGGATTACAGGGGTATTGATCACATGCCAGGACCACACGGATATTGATCACATGCAGGGATTACAGGGATATTGATCATGTGGAGGGATTATAGGGATTATTGATCACGTGGCGGGATTACTGGGGTGCTGATCACATGGATGGATTACATGGGTATTGATCAGATGGAGGGATTACGGGGGTATAGATCACATGCAGGGATCTGAGGGGCATTGATTTCGTGGAGGGATTACAGGAATATTGATCATGTGGAGGAATTACATAGATTTTATCTACGTGGAGGGATTATGGGGGTATTGATCACCTGCATGGATTACAGGGGTATTGATCACATGCAGGGATTACAGGGTTATTCATCAGGTGCAGGTTTTACAGAGGTATTGATCATATGGATGGATTACAGGGATATTGATCACATGCAAAGATTACAGGGGTTTTGATCACGTGCAGGGATTACAGGGGTCTTGATCAGGTGGAGATATTAGAGGGGTATTGATCACGTGGAGGGATTGCAGGGATATTGATCACATGGAGGGATTACGGGAGTATTGATCAGTTGGATGGATTACAGAGGTATTGATTAGGTGGAGAGATTACAGTGCTATTGATCACATAGAGAAATTACAGGTGTACTGATCACGTGGAGGGATTACTGGGGTATTGATCACCTGCATCGATTACAAGGGTATTGATCACATGCAGAGATTGCAGGGTTATTGATCACGTGCAGGGATTACAGGGGTATTGATCAGATGGATGGATTACAGAGGTATTGATTAGGTGGAGTGATTACAGGGCTATTGATCACATGAATAGATTACAGGTGCATTGATCACATGGAGGGATTACAGGCATATTGATCACGTGCAGGGATCACAGGGGTATTGATCACGTGGAGGGATTACAGGGGTATTGATCACCTGCATCGATTACAAGGGTATTGATCACATGCAGAGATTGCAGGGTTATTGATCACGTGCAGGGATTTCAGGTGTATAGATCATGTGGAGGTATTACAGGGATATTGATCACATGCAAAGATTACTGGAATATTGATCACATGCACGGATTACAGGGGCATTGATCACATGCAGGGATAACATGGAAATTGATCACGTACAGGGATTACAGGGGTATTGATCACGTGGAAGGATTACAGGGATATTAATCACATGCAGGGATTACAGGGATATTCATCATGTAGAGGGTTTACAAGGATATTGATCATGTGGAGGGATTACAGGGATATTGATCACATAGAGGGTTTACAAGGATATTGATCACGTGGAGGGATTACAGGGGTACTGATCGTATAGTCATAGACATAGTCATAGTCATACTTTATTGATCCCGGGGGAAATTGGTTTTCGTTACAGTTGCACCATAAGTAATAAATAGTAATAAAACCATAAATATTTAAACAGTAATATGTAAATTGTGCCAGGAAATAAGTCCAGGACCAGCCTATTGGCTCAGGGTATCTGACCCTCCAAGGGTGGAGTTGTAAAGTTTGATGGCCACAGGCAGGAATGACTTCCTATGACGCTCTGTGTTGCATCTCGGTGGAATGAGTCTCTGGCTGAATGTACTCCTGTGCCCAAACAGTACATTATGTAGTGGATGGGAGACATTGTCCAAGATGGCATGCAACTTGGACAGCATCCTCTTTTCAGACATCACCATCAAAGAGTCCAGTTCCATCCCTGCAACATCACTGGCCTTACGAATGAGCTTGTTGATTCTGTTGGTGTCTGCTACCTTCAGCCTGCTGCCCCAGCACACAACAGCAAACATGATAGCACTGGCCACCACAGACTCGTAGAACATCCTCAGCATCGTCCGGCAGATGTTAAAGGACCTCAGTCTCCTCAGGAAATAGAGACGGCTTTGACCCTTCTTGTAGACAGCCTCAGTGATCTTTGACCAGTCCAGTTTATTATCAATTCATATCCCCAGGTATTTGTAATCCTCCACCATGTCCACCCTGACCCCTTGGATGGAAACAGGGGTCTCCGGTACTTTAGCTCTCCTCAGGTCTACCACCAGCTCCTTAGTCTTTTTCACATTAAGCTGCAGATAATTCTGCTCACACCATGTGACAAAGTTTCCTACCGTAGCCCTGTACTCAGCCTAATCTCCCTTGCTGATGCATCCAACTATGGCAGAGTCATCAGAAAACTTCTGAAGATGACAAGACTCTGTGCAGTAGTTGAAGTCCGAGGTGTAAATGGTGAAGAGAAAGGGAGACAAGACAGTCCCCTGTGGAGCCCCAGTGCTGCTGATCACTCTGTCGGACACACAGTGATGCAAGCACACATACTGTGGTCTGCCAGTCAGGTAATCAAGAATCCATGACACCAGGGAAGCATCCACCTGCATCGCTGTCAGCTTCTCCCCCAGCAGAGCAGGGCGGATGGTGTTGAACGCACTGGAGAAGTCAAAAAACATGACTCTCACAGTGCTCGCTGGCTCGTCCAGGTGGGCGTAGACATGGTTCAGCAGGTAGACCGTGGCATCCTCAGCTCCTAGTCGGGGCTGGTAGGCGAACTGGAGGGGATCTAAGTGTGGCCTGACCATAGGCTGGAGCAGCTCCAGAACAAGTCTCACCAGGGTCTTCATGATGTGGGAGGTCAATTCCACCGGTCTGTAGTCATTGAGGTCGCTGGGTCGCGGCGTCTTCGGCACAGGGACGAGGCAAGACATCTTCCACAGTACAGGAACCCTCCGGAGCCTCAGGCTCAGGTTGAATACATGGCGAAGTACTCCACATAGCTGAGGGGCACAGCCTTTGAGCACCCTGGTACTGACACCATCCGGTCCTGCAGCCTTGCTTGGGTTGAGACGTTTCAGCTGTCTTCTCACCTGTTCAGCTGTGAAGCCCATCGTGGTGGTTTTGTGTGGAGAAGGGGTTTGGTCATGAGAGCAGGATGGGGGACTGTGAGGAGGGTTAGGAGGGGAGAGTGGAACATGTGTTGGTCGGGGGTCGACAACAGATGACTCATGTGGGGGATGGGCAGGGGTCACAATGTCAAATCTGTTAAAGAACAGGTTAAGTTCATTGGCCCTGTCCACACTGCCTTCAGCTCCTCTGTTGCTAGTTTGCTGGAACCCAGTGATGGTCCTCATCCCCCTCCAGACCTCTCTCATGTTGTTCTGCTGGAGTTTCCACTCAAGCTTCCACCTGTACCTGTGTTTAGCCTCCCTGATCCTGGCTTTCAGGTCCCTCTGTATTGCCCTCAGCTCCTCTCTATTTCCATCTCTAAACGCCCTCTTTTTAGCGTTCAGGATGTCCTTAATGTCCTTTGTTACCCATGGCTTGTTATTTGAATAACAAAGGACAGTTCTTGTCGGAACATTGCAGTCCACACAGAAGTTGATGTAATCAGTGATGCATTCTGTGAGCCCATCAATATCCTCTCCATGTGGCTCACAGAGTGCCTGCCAGTCTGTCACCTCAAAACAACCCTGGAGCGCCTCATAAACCTCCTCCGACCATTTTCTCACTGTCCTCGATGTTGCAGGTTTACTCTTCACCAGAGGCACGTAGCAGGGTTTTAGATGCACCAGGTTGTGATCTGACCTTCCCAGTGGGGGGAGGGGAGAGGAGCCGTATGCATCCTTAACATTAGCGTACATCAAATCCAGAGTCCTCTCCCCTCTGCTTGGACAGCTCACATACTGCGTGAAGTTGGGCAGTGTTCCAGCCATGGTAACCTGGTTGAAGTCAACCGAGACGGTAATGAGGGCACTTGGGTGCTGGGCAGTCGTGGAGGGATTACAGGGGTATCGATCACGTGAAAGGATTACAGGGATATTGATCACATGCAGGGATTACAGAAGTATTGATCACATGGGTGGATTACAGGGATATTGATCACTTGAAGGGATCAAAAGGGTATTGATCACATACAGGGATCACAGGGGTATTGCTCACATGGAGGGATTACTGGGGTGTTGATCACGTGGACCGATTACATGGGTATTGATCAACTGGAGGGATTACAGGGATATTGATCACGTGTGGGGATCACAGGGGTATTGATCACGTGGAGGGATCAAAGGGATATTGATCACATACAGGGGTCACAGGGGTATTGCTCACATGCAGGGATTACAGGGGTATTGATCATGTGCAGGGATTACAGGGGTCTTGATCAGGTGGAGAGATTACAGGGGTATTGATCATGTGGAGGGATTACGGTGGTCTTGATCAGGTGGAGAGATTACAGGGGTATTGATCACGTGTGGGGATTACAGGGGTATTGATCACGTGAGGGATTACAGGGATACTGATCACGTGGAGGGATTACAGGGATACTGATCACATGGAGGGATTACAGAGGTATTGATCACGTGGTGGGATTGCAGGGATGTTGATTACGTGGAGGGATTACAGGGATATTCATCACATGCAGGGATTACATGGATATGGATCACGTGGAGGGATTACAGAATATTGATCACATACAGAGATCACAGTGGTATTGATCACAAGCAGGGATTGCAGCGGTATTGATCAGGTGAATTAATTACAGAGACATTGATTAGGTGGAGGTATTACAGTACTATTGACCACATGGAGGGATTACAGGGGTATTGATCATGTGGAAGGATTACTGGGGTGTTGATCACGTGGACGGTTTACATGATAATTGATCACATGCAGGGATTACAGGGATGTTGATCAATTGGATGGATTATAGGGCTATTGATCACCTCAAGAGATTACAGGGGTATTGATCACATGGAGGGATTACTGGGGTGTTGATCACATGGACCGATTACATGGGTATTGATCAACTGGAGGGATTATAGGGATATTGATCACGTGCAGGGATCACAGGGGTATTGATCACGTGGAGGGATTACAGGGGTATTGATCACATTCAGGGATTACATGGACCTTCGTACGTGGTGGGATTGCAGGGATATTGATCACGTAGACGGATTACAGGGGTATTGATTACGTGAAGGGATTACTGGGGTGTTGATCAAGTGGACGGTTTACATGATAATTGATCACATGCAGAGATTACAGGGATATTGATCAGTTGGATGGATTACAGGGCTATTGATCACCTCAAGAGATTACAGGGGTATTGATCATGTGGAGGGATTACTGGGGTGTTGATCACGTGGACCGATTACATGGGTATTGATCAACTGAAGGGATTACAGGGATATTGATCACGTGCAGGGATCACAGGGGTATTGATCACGTGGAGGGATTACAGGGGTATTGATCACATTCAGGGATTACATGGACCTTCGTACGTGGTGGGATTGCAGGGACATCGATCACGTAGACGGATTACAGGGATATTGATCACATGGAGGGATTACGGAGGTCTTTATCACCTGCATGGATTACAGGGGTATTGATCACATGCAGGGATTACTGGGTTATTGACCATGTGGAGGGATTACAGGGGTATTGATTACGTGGAGGGATTACTGGGGTGTTGATCACGTGGACGGTTTACATGATAATTGATCACATGCAGGGATTACAGGGATATTGATCATATGCAGGGATTACAGGTAAATTGATTTTATGGAGAGATTACAGGGGTATTCATCACATGCAGGGATTAGAGGGATATTGATGACATGCAGGGATTACATGGATACTGATCACGTGGAAGGATTACAGGGATAATGGCCATGCGGAGGGATTGCAGGGATATTGATCACGTGGAGGGATTACAGGGATATTGATCACGTGGAGGGATTACGAAGGTATTGATCACCTGCATGGATTACAGGAGTATTGATCACATGCAAGGATTACAGTGCTATTGATCACGTGGTGGCATTACAGGGATATTGATCACATGCAGGGATTACAGGGTTATTGAGCACGTGCAGGGATTACAGGGTTATTGATCACGTTCAGGGATGACAGGAGTATTGATCACATGCAAAGATTACTGGGATGTTGATCATATGCACGGATTACAGGGGTATTGATCACGTGCAGGGATTACAGGGTTCTCTATCAGGTTGAGATATTAGAGGGGTATTGATCACGTGGAGGGATTGCAGGGATATTGATCGCATGCAGCGATTACACGGAAATTGATCACGTGCAGGAATTACAGGGATATTGATCATGTGCAGGGATGACAGGGGTATTGAACACCTGGAGGGATTTCAGGGGTAATGATCACGTCGAGGGATAACAGGGATATTGATCACATGGAAGAGTTACTGGGGTGTTGATCACGCGGACGGTTTACATGATAATTGATCACATGCAGGGATTACAGGGATATTGATCACATGCAGGGATTACAGGAAAATTGATCTTGTGGAGAGATTACAGGAAAATTGATCTCGTGGAGAGATTACAGGGGTATTCATCACATGCAGGGATTACAGGGATATTGATGACGTGCAGCGATTACATCGATACTGATCACGTGGAAGGATTACAGGGATAATGATCACGTGGAAGGATTGCAGGGATATTGATCACGTGGAGGGATTACGAGGGTATTGATCACCTGCATGGATTACAGGAGTATTGATCACGTCCAGGGATTACAGGGTTATTGATCATGTGCAGGGATTACAGGGGTATTGATCACATGCAAAGATTACTGGGGTATTGATCACATGCACAGATTACAGGGGTATTGATCACGTGCAGGGATTACAGGGGTCTTGATCAGGTGGAGAGATTAGAGGGGTATTGATCCTGTGGAGGGATTGCAGGGATATTAATCACATGCAGGGATTACAGCGATATTGGTCACGAGGAGGGTTTACAAGGATATTGATCACGTAGAGGGATTGCAAGTGTATTGATCACGTGGAGGGATTGCAGGATATTGATCACATGGAGGGATTACAGGGATATTGATCACGTGGATGTATTACAGGGATATTGATCACGTTGAGGGATTACTGGGTGTTGATCACATGGATGGATTACATGGGTATTGATCAAGTGGAGGGATTACAGGGATATTGTTCACGTGGATGTATTACCGGGGGATTTGTTGCATTCAGGGATTACCTGGATCTTCCTCACGTGGTGAGATTACAAGGGTATTGATCACGTGCAGGGATTACAGGGAAATAGATCACGTGCAGGGATTACAGGGATATAGATCACGTGCAGGGATTACAGGGATATTGATCACGTGCAGGGATTACAGGGATATTAATCATGTGGTGTCTCAATGGTGGGGCATTGGGAGCAACGGTGGACCCAAATGCAAGACACATGTTGTGAGGTTAATTAAATTTAGTTTATTGTTCGATACCAGGACAGCAAGGCAGGAGCAGGAGTAGCGACCTGGACAAGGACTCAGGACTGCGACTAGGCTGGGACTAGGGGTCTGGGCTTGGACTCGCAATCGGCTCCCAGAACTAGAGGCGACATGAAGAGGCTAGGGTATGGATTCCGAGCCAGAGACTGGGCAAGGACCCAGAACCTGGGTCTTGCCTCGGGCTCGGACCCCAGAACCAGGCATGGATATGACATGGGCTAGGGAGAGGAGGAACATGGGAACACAGAGCCTCGGTCTCGGGAAAGCAGGTACATGGAACGATGGACACATACACAGAACACAGAGTTGGGACAGGACATAGGGCCGGGACTCACACACAGAACAGAGAGCCAGGACCCCTCGGGTATAGGACATAGGGCCGGGACTCACACGCAGAACAGAGAGCCAGGACCCCTCCTTGGGTACAGGACGTAGGGCCGGGACTCATGACACCCCGCGGGGCAACGGCGAGACAGCCTGACTTACCCCACGGAGGCGAGGACAAGACACGACCAAAACAAATGAACACCAGACAGTACCTATCTAGCTCCGGCAATGGAACTAGACCGAAGTGCAGGCAGGGGCTACAGACGAGGGCTAGAGGCGAGCGGGGCAGAGAAGGGATTCAGGCAAGGGGGTAGGACAGGAATCACAGATCGCCAGGGCCAGGACTTGGACTTGGACTTGGACCTTGAATTCTGCCAGGGCCAGGACTTGGACTTCGACTTGGACCATGAATGCCGCCAGGGCCAGGGCTTGGATTTGGAACTTGAATGCCACCAGGGCCAGGACTTGGTCTTGGAGCCTGCGGGTAGTGATGAGCTCTCGACTCGACCCGGGAACAGTAGACAGCAGTTCTTGATTCCCTTCGGCGGGTTAACTGACTGACCCATTTGATGAGGAAACTTTGCAGGCTCACTTTGGCGAGGTAACTGGACTGGGTTGCTTCAGTGAGGAAGGGCGAATTACCGGCATTCGTTTCGGCAGAGACTAGGCTTGCTCCGGCCAGATGACATTGGCAGGCTGTGACTTTGCAGACGCACTCGCGCTGAACGGCTGAAAACCGGAGACTATAAACTATCGGTTCAGCTGAGTGTTAATTGCCTCTAATCACCAAAGTCGAGGGACATGGGAAAACAGGGAATCAATGGTCCGGATTGTAACATAAACAAGGTAAATTTAAAGGGACCCCGATCCGGACCATGACACATGGAGGGATTGCAGGGGCATTGATCACGTGGAGGCATTACAAGGATATTGATCACATGGAGGGATTACTGTGGTGTTGATCACGTGGACGGTTTACAGGGTAATGATCACATGTGGGGATAACAGGGATATTGTTCACGTGGAGGGATTACAGGGGTATTGATCACGTGGAGGGATTACAGGGATATTCACCCTTGCAGGGTTTACATGGATATAGATTATGTGGAGAGATTTCAGGAATTTTGATCACATGTAGGGATCACGGGGTATTGATCACGAGCAGGGATTACAGGGGTATTGATCAGGTGAATGGATTACTGCGATATTGGTTAGGTGGAGGGATTACAGGACTATTGATTACGTGAAGGGATTACTGGGGTGTTGATCACGTGGATGGTTTACATGGGTATTGATCACATGCAGGGATTACAGGTGTATTGATCACATTCAGGGATTACATAGATCTTCATCACGTGCTGGGAGTACAGGGATATTGATCACATGGAGGGATTACGGGGGTATTGATCACCTGCATGGATTACTGGGGTATGGATCACGTGCAGGGATTACAGAATTATTGATCACGTGCAGGGATTACTGGGATATTGATCACGTGGAGGGATTGCAGGTATATTGATCACGTGGAGGGATTATAGGGATATTGATCACATGCAGGTATTAGAGTGATATTGATCATGTGCAGGGATTACAGTGGTATTGATCACGTGGAAGGATCTAAGGGATATTGATCACGTAGAGGGATTAGAGAGATATTGATCACATGCTGGGATTACAGGGGTGTTGATCACGTAGAGGGATAACAGGGATATTAATCACATGCAGGGATTACAGCGAGTTTGATCACGTGGAGGGTTTACAAGGATAATAATCACGTGGAGGGATTGCAGGGATATTACTCACATGGAGGGATTACAGGTATATTGATCACGTACCGAGATTACAGGAATATTGATCACATGCAAGGATCACCGGCGTATTGATCACGTGCAGGGATTACAGGGGTATTGATCACCTGCAGAAATTACAGGGGTTTTGTTGAGGTGGAGATATTAGAGGGGTGTTGATCACGTGGAGAGATTGCAGGGTTATTGATCACATGCAGGGATTACAGGGATATTGATCACATGCAGGGATTACAGGGATAATGATCACGTGGAGGGATTGTAGGAATGTTGATCGCGTGGAGGGATTACAGGTAAATTGATCACATGCAGGGATTACAGGGATATTGATCACATGCAGGGATTACAGGGATAATGATCACGTGGAGGGATTGTAGGAATGTTGATCGCGTGGAGGGATTACAGGTAAATTGATCTCGTGGAAGATTACAGGGTATTCATCACATGCAGGGATTACAGGGATAATGATCACGTAATGGGATTGCAGGGATGTTGATCACTTGCAGGAATCACAGGTGTATTGATCACGATCAGCAATTACAGGGGTATTGATCATGTGGATGGATTACAGAGGTATTTATTAGGTGGAGGGATTACAGGAATATTGATCACGTGGAGGGATTACGGGCTATTGATCACCTGCAGGGATTTCAGGGTTATAGATCATGTGGAGGGATTCCAGGGGTGTTGATCACATGCAGGGATTGGAGGGATAATGATCATGTGCAGGGATTACAGGGGTGTTGAACACGTGGCGGGATTACGGGATTATTGATCACCTGCGTGGATTACTGGGGTATTGATCACGTGCAGGGATTACTGAGGTATAGATCATGTGGAGGGATTACAGGGATATTTATTACGTGGAGGGATTACAGGGATATTGATCACATGCAGGGATTACAGGGATATTGATCACGTGCTGGGATTACAGGGGTCTTGATGAGTTGGAGATATTAGAGGGTTATTGATCACGTGGAGGGTTTGCAGGTATATTGATCACGTGGAGGGATTACAGGGATATTGATCATATGCAGGAATTACAGTGATATTGATCGTGTGCAGGGATTACAGTGATATTGATCACATGCAGGGATTAGAGTGATATTGATCATGTGCAGGGATTACAGTGGAATTGATCACGTGGAGGGATTACAGGTAAATTGATCACATGCAGGGATTACAGGGATATTGATCACATGCAGGGATTACAGGGATAATGATCACGTGGAGGGATTGTAGGAATGTTGATCGCGTGGAGGGATTACAGGTAAATTGATCTCGTGGAAGATTACAGGGTATTCATCACATGCAGGGATTACAGGGATAATGATCACGTAGTGGGATTGCAGGGATGTTGATCACTTGCAGGAATCACAGGTGTATTGATCACGATCAGCAATTACAGGGGTATTGATCATGTGGATGGATTACAGAGGTATTTATTAGGTGGAGGGATTACAGGAATATTGATCACGTGGAGGGATTACGGGCTATTGATCACCTGCAGGGATTTCAGGGTTATAGATCATGTGGAGGGATTCCAGGGGTGTTGATCACATGCAGGGATTGGAGGGATAATGATCATGTGCAGGGATTACAGGGGTGTTGAACACGTGGCGGGATTACGGGATTATTGATCACCTGCGTGGATTACTGGGGTATTGATCACGTGCAGGGATTACTGAGGTATAGATCATGTGGAGGGATTACAGGGATATTTATTACGTGGAGGGATTACAGGGATATTGATCACATGCAGGGATTACAGGGATATTGATCACGTGCTGGGATTACAGGGGTCTTGATGAGTTGGAGATATTAGAGGGTTATTGATCACGTGGAGGGTTTGCAGGTATATTGATCACGTGGAGGGATTACAGGGATATTGATCATATGCAGGAATTACAGTGATATTGATCGTGTGCAGGGATTACAGTGATATTGATCACATGCAGGGATTAGAGTGATATTGATCATGTGCAGGGATTACAGTGGAATTGATCACGTGGAGGGTTCTCAGGTGTATTGATCACGTGGAGGGATAACAGGGATATTAATCACATGCAGGGATTACAGCGATTTTGAACACGTGGAGGGTTTACAAGAATATTAATCACGTTGAGTGATTACAGGGGTATCATTCACGTGAAGGGATTACAGGTATATTGATCACGTACAGTGATTACAGGAATATTGGTCACATGCAAGGATCACTGGCATATCGATCACGTGCAAGGACCACAGGTGTATTGATCAACTGCAGAGTACAGGGGTTTTGATGAGGTGGAGATATTAGAGGGGTGTTGATCATGTGGAGGGATTGCAGGGTTACTGATCACATGGAGGGATTATAGGGATATTGATCGTGTGCAGGTATTACAGTGATATTGATCACCTGGAGGCATTACAGGGATATAGATCACATGCATGGATACAGGGATATTGATCACATGCAGGGATTGCAGGGATATTGATCGTGTGCAGGGATTACAGGGCTATTGATCACCTGGAGGGATTACAGGGATATAGATCACATGCATGGATTACAGGGATATTGATCACATGCAGGGATTACAGGGATAATGATCACGTGGAGGGATTAAAGGGATATTCATCACATGCAGGGAATACATGGTTATTAGTCACATCGAGGGTTTTCAGGAATTTTGATCACATGCAGGGATCACAGGTGTATTGATCACAAGCAGCGATTACAGGGGTATTGATCATGTGGATGGATTACCGAGGTAGTAATCACATGCAGGGATTACAGCAATTTTGAACACGTACAGGGTTTACAAGGATACTAATCACGTGGAGGGTTTGCAGGGGTATTATTAACGTGAAGGGATTACAGGTATATTGATCGCATGCAAGGATCACTGGCATATCGCTCACGTGCAGGGATTACAGGTGTATTGATCAATGCAGAGATTACAGGGGTCTTGATGAGGTGGAGATATTAGAGGGGTGTTGATCACGTGGAGAGAATGCAGGGATATTGATCACATGGAGGAATTACAGGCATATTGCTCACGTGGAGGGATTACGTGGTATTGATCACCTGCAGGGATTTCGGGCATATTTATCATGTGGAGGGATTCCAGGGGTGTTGATCACATGCAGGGATTGCAGGGATATTGATCACGTGGAGGGATTACAGGGGTATTGATCACGTGCAGGGATTACAGAGTTATTGATCACGTGCAGGGATTACTGGGGTATAGATCATGTGGAGGGATTACAAGGATATTAATCACGTGGAGGGATTGCAGGGGTATTATTCAGGTAAAGGGATTACAGGTATATTGATCGCGTACAGTGGTTACAGGAATATTGATCACATGCAAGGATCACTGGTGTATTGGTCACATGCAGGGATTACAGGGATATTGATCATATGCAGTGATTACTTGGGTATTGATCGTGTGCAGGGATTACAGGGATATTGATCACATGCAGGGATTACAGCGATTTTGAACACGTGGAGGGTTTACAGGCATATTAATCACGTGGAGGGATTGCAGGTATATTGAGCACGTACAGGGATTACAGGAATATTGATCATATGCAGGGATCACAGGAGTATTGATCACATGGAGGGATTACATGGATCTTCATCACGTGGTGGGATTACAGGTATATTGATCACGTACAGAGATTACAGGGATATTGATCACGTGGAGCATTTAAGGGGGTATTGTTCACCTGCATGGATTACAAGTGCAGGGATTACCAGGGTATTGATCATGTGGAGGGATTACAGAGATATTGATCACATGCAAAGATTACTGGAATATTGATCACATGCACGGATTACAGGGGTATTGATCACGTGCAGGGATTTCAGGGGTCTTGATCGGGTGGAGATATTAGGGGGTTATTGATCATGTGGAGGGGTTGCAGGGATATTGATCACGTGGAGGGTTTAAAGGGATAGTGATCACAAGCAGGGAGTACAGGGATATTGATCACATGCAGGGATTACAGGGGTATTGATCACCTGGAGGGATTACAGGGATATTGATCACATGCAGGGATTATAGCAATATTGATCACGTGCAGGGATCACAGGGGTATTGATCATGTGGAGGTATTGCAGGGGTATTGATCACATTCAGTGACTACATAGAACTTCATCACAAAGTGGTATTACAGGGTTATAGATCACGTGGCGAGATTACAGGGATATTGATCACCTGCAGGGATTACAGGAATATTGATCATGTGGAAAGATTACAGGGGTATTGATCACATGCAGGTATTACAGTGATATTGATCACGTGGAGGGATTACAGGGGTATTGATCACGTGGATGGATTACATGCATAGTGATTACTTGGATGGATTACAGGGACGTTGATCACATGGAGGGTTTACAGGAATATTAATCACATGCAGGGATCATAGGAGTATTGATCACGAGCAGGGATTACAGGGCTATTGATCAGGTGGATGGATTACAGAGGTATTGATTAGGTGGAGGGATTACAGGGATATTGATCACTTGCAGGGATTACAGGGATATTGATCACGTGGAGGGATTACGGGGGTATTGATCACCTGCATGGATTACTGGGGTATTGATCACGTGCAGGGATTACAGAGTTATTAATCACGTACAGGGATTACAGGGTTATTGATCATGTGGAGGGATTACTGGGATATTGATCACATGCAGGGATTACAGTGTTTTTGATCACGTGCAGGGATTACAGGGGTCTTGATGAGGTGGAGATATTAGAAGGGTATTGGTCACGTGGAGTGATTGCAAGGTTATTGATCACGTGAAGGGATTACAGGGATATTCATTATATACAGGGATTGCAGTGGTATTGATCACGTGGAGGGATCTAAGGGGTATTGATCACGTAGAGGGGTTAGAGAGATATTGATCATATGCTGCGATTACAGGGATGTTGATCACGTGGAGTGATAACAGGGATATTAATCACATGCAGGGATTACAGCGATTTTAAACACGTGGAGGGTTTACAAGGTTATTAGTCACGCGGAGGGATTACAGAGGCATTGATCACGTGGATTACAAGGGTATTATTCACGTGGAGGGATTATAGGTATATTCATCACTTACAAGGATTACAGGAATATTGATTACATGCAAGGATCACTGGTGTATTAATCAGGTGCAGTGTTTACAGGGGTTTTGATGAGGTGGAGATATTAGAGGGATGTTGATCACGTGGAGAGATTAAAGGGATATTGCTCACATGTAGGGATTACAGGGATATTGATCGTGTGCAGGGATTACATGATATTGATCACCTGGAGGGATTACAGGGATATAGATCCCATGCATGGATTACAGGGATATTGATCACATGCAGGGATTACAGGGATAATGATCACGTGGACGGATTGTAGGGATGTTGATCACGTGGAGGGATTACAGGTAAATTGATCTCGTGGAAGATTACGGGGTATTCATCGCATGCAGGGATTACAGGGATATTAATCACATGCAGAGATTACAGCGATATTGATCATGTGGAGGGTTTACAAGGATATTAATCAGGTGGAGGGATTGCAGGGGGATTGATCACGTGCAGGGATTACAAGGCTATTGATCACGTGGAGGGATTACAGGGTTATGGATCAGGTGGAGGGATCACAGAGGTATTGATTCGGTGGAGGGATTACAGGGCTATTGATCACGTGGACGGAGTACATGGGCATTGATCAGGTGGAGGGATTGCAGGGATCTTGATCACGTGCAGGGATCACAGGGGTATTGATCACGTGGAGGGATTACAGGGGTATTGATCACATTTAGTGATTACATGGATCTTCATCACGTGGTGGGATTACAGGGATATTGATCACGTGGTGGGATTACAGGGATATTCATCACGTGGAGGGATTATGGGCATTTTGATCACCTGCATGGATGACAGTGGTATTGATCACATGCAAGGATTACAGGATTATTGATCACGTGCAGGAATTACAGGGGTAATGATCATGTGCAGGGATTATAGGGATATTGATCACATGCAGAGATCACAAGGGTATTGATCACTAGCAGGGATTGCAGCGGTATTGATCGGGTGGATGGATTACAGAGATATTGATAGGTGGAAGGATTACAGGGCTTTTGATCACGTGGAGGGAATACTGTGGTGTTGTCCACGTGGACAGATTTCATTGGTATTGATCAAGTGGAGGGATTACAGGGATATTGATCACCTGGAGGGATTACAGCTATATTGATCACGTGCATGGATTACAGGGTACTGATCATGTGCAGGGATTATCGGGATATTGATCACATGCAAAGATTACTGGGATATTGATCACATGCACAGATTACAGAGGTATTGATCATGTGCAGGAATTACAGGGGTTTTGATCATGTGGAGATATTAGAGGGGTATTGATCACATGGAGGGATTACAGGGATATTGATCAAATGCAGGGATTACACGGATATTGATCACATGCAGGGATTACAGGTGTATTCATCATGTGGAAGGTTTACAAGGATATTGATCACGTGGAGGGATTGCAAGGATATTGATCATGTGGATGGATTGCAGGGGTATTGATCACATGCAGGGATTACAGAGGTATTGATCACGTGAAAGGAGTACAGGGATATTGATCATGTGGCGGGATTACTGGGGTGATGAGCACGTGGACGGTTTACAGGGGTATTGATGACATGCAGATATTACAGGGATAGTGATCACCTGCTGGTATTACAGGGATGTTGCTCACATGGAGGGCTTACAGGGATATTGATCACATGCAGGGATTACATTTCATAGTCCAGTCTGTGATTTCCATGTTCCGGTTCACGGTACATTTCCTTGTTCCGGGGTTTCTGGTTTTCCACAGTTTCTGTTATAGGCACATGATTCTCATTTTGGGGCTGAGACATAAATACCTCCTCAAACGAGGGATTCCCTACTGGAACGTTCTGTACCCCTCCTTGTCTTTTCCACCTCGCCTGACTCTCTGCCTGGATACCTTGCCTGACTCTTTGCCTGCTCGCCTAGCCTGGATACCCCGCCTGTATCGCTGAAGTCTGACCGCCAGACCAAGACCGGAGCCTGTTTAGGTCAAGATAAGAAACTGTCTTTCGCTGTGTGGAATTGCCTCTCTGTGTCCACGCCATTGCTAGGTAGGTCCGGCCATTTGCCGCTACCTTGTGTTGGGATCTGTCTCTGTGTCCACGCCTTCGCTGGGTGGGTCCGGCCGTTTGCCGCCACCATGTGTTGTGATCCGTCTCTTCATGTTTAGTATTCTGTGTATGAGTCCCAGCTCTACATCCTGTTCCCAAGGAGGGTTCCCGGCTCTGTGTTCCATGCTCCTGTCTCTTCTTGTCCAAGGCTCCATGCTCCTGGGGATTACAGGGATATTGATCATGTGGAAGGATTGCAGAGGTATTGATCACGTGGAGGGATTACAGAGATATTGATCACATGCAGGGATTAGAGTGATATTGATCATGTGGAGGGATTACAGGGATATTGATCACATGCAGGGATTACATTTCATAGTCCAGTCCATGATTTCCATGTTCCGGTTCACGGTCCGGTTCCTTGTTCCGGGGTTTCTGGATTTCCCCATTTTCTGTTGTGGGCACATGGTTCTCATTTTGGGACTGAGACATAAATACCTCTGCAAACGAGGGATTCCCTACTGGACTGTTCTATCCCCCTCCTTGTCTTTCCCACCACGCCTGACTCTCTGCTTGCTCACCTAGCCTGGAAACCCTGCCTGTATCACTGAAGTCTGACCGCCGGAGCAAGACCGGAGCCTGTTTAGGTCAAGATAAGGAACTGTCTTTCGTTGTGTGGAATTGCCCCTCTGTGTCCACGCCTTCGCTAGGTGGGTCCAACCGTTTGCCGCCACCGTGTGTTGCGATCTGTCTCTTCAAGTTCAGTGTTCTGTGTATGTCCCGGCCCTACATCCTGTTCCCAAGGAGGGGTCCTGGCTCTGTGTTCCATGCTCCTGTCTCTTCTTCTCCAAGGCTCCATGCTCCTGAAGGTCCTCAGCCAGTCCGTGCCTAGTCCATTCCTATCTGAGTCCTGTCCATGTGCCTTTACCTGTCCTTGTGTCTCGCCCCACCCAGGAGTTCCTCACCCAAGCCATGTCCAGTCCTGTAGCCTCGTCTTGTCATCACCTAGTTCTGGAGTCCGAGCCCAAGTCAAGTCCCAGGTTCTGGGTCCTTGCCCAATCTCTGGCTCGGAATCCATACCCAAGCCTCGAACTACCCTAGACCCAAGACCGAAGACCCCAGCCTGCAGGCCTCAAGACCAAGTCCCCAGCCTGTCTCCAAGCTCAAACCTCAAGACCAAGTCCCCAGCTGTCTCCAAGCCCAAGCCTCAAGACCAAGACCCCAGCCTGTCTCCAAGCTCAAGCCACAAGACCAAGGCCCCAGCCTCAAGCCTCAAGCCTCAAGATCCCATGCTTGTTTCCAAGCCTCAAGCCTCAAGACTCCAAGCCTATCTCCAAGCCTCAAGCCTCAAGACCCCAGCCTCTAGTCCTGCAGTCATGTCATGTCCATGCCCGGTTCTGTGGCCCGACCTGAGGCAAGACACAGGTTCTCGGTCCTTGTCCTGTCTCTGGCTCGGGGTCCAAGCCCTGTTCTGTGTTCTTGTCCCTGCTCCTTGTCTGTATCCTGTCACGTCCCTACTCCAGTCAAGTCTTGGTCCGTGTACTTCAGTGTCTGTGACTTGCATTTGGGTCCATTCCCAGCGCCCCCATTGTGACATTACAGGGATATTGATCACGTGGAGCAATTACCTGGATATTGATCACATGGAGGGATTACAGGGATATTCATCACATGCAGGGATTACATGGATATTGATCACGTGGAAGGATTATGGGGTATTGATCAAGTGGAGGGATTACAGGGGTACTGATCACGTGGAGGGATTACAAGGGTATTGATCAGGTGGAGGGATTACAGGGGTATTGATCAGGTGGAGGGATCATAGGGGTATTGATCACGAGCAGGGATTACAGGAGTATTGATCAGGTGGAAGGATTACAGGGGTATTGATCACGTGCAGGGATGACAGAGATATTGATCATGTGGAGGGATGACAGAAGTATTGATCACATCCGGGGATTACATGGATATTCATCACATGTTGGGATTACAGGGATATTGAACACCTGGAGGGATTACAGGGGTATTGATCACATGCAGAGATCACAGGGATATTGATCACGTGGAGGAATTACAGGGATATTGATCATGTGGTGGGATTACAGGGGTATTGATCATGTGCAGGGATTACAGGGGTATTGATCACATGGAGGGATTAGATGGATATTGATCAGACGCAGAGTTACAGGGATATTTATTAGAGATGCAATGGGCTGAAAGGTCTGTTCCTTCAATGTTGTGTTTTATTTAGCCCAGGGTCTGAATGATATATTGAATTAAGTTCTCAGAATGGAAGAGGCCGGACAAAAGGTGATTGACATGGGACTTTAGCTCTTGTTTCTCATTCCTCACATGCTGCCCAACCACCTGAATAATACCAACTTTTCTATTTTTACACGATGGGCAGATTACAGTTGAGTAAATGGTAATTAATGACCTTCTG